>NC_065920.1:36462619-36553588 GCF_024586455.1 Bactrocera neohumeralis
ATAGGAGATGAGCGTAAAACCTGGGGTTTATTCATCCATATCACTATTGTGGGAATTATGAAGTGTCCCTCTTAGTTCGTAAGATTAGAGTGCGTTTCCTTTGGGATAATACTTAATAATACTTAAGCCCCTTCGCCACGACAAGGCGACCAACTTCAAAGGAGAAGCTCCCATGTACCCAATATAAAGAATTTTGAACTTTCGGGTGACTTATATAAAGTTTCTTGGTTGACGCACCTGTCTTTGGTTCTTGCAAGTTTTAAGAGTATAAAATGTTCGACGAAAAATGTGTTCCATCATCTTTTTTTTACGATCTGAGAGCAGAAAATAGTCACAGAGTCCCAATTCATGGATTTTTGGCATGGTTTGCACTGACCTCTAAAATTGTGCATTGTCTTAGTGAAACAGCACTTTCCTTTCCAAGACCAGTTTTTGCTTCAATTTCCCTTCCCTTCAAGAATCAATATTTTATCAACAAGCGAAATTCCTTTTTATCCATTTTTTTCACAATAAAAAAGTTGTTTCACTCAAAATGATATAATTCAAAAACGAATGATCCGACAAATTTTTACACGTGACTTTTAAAGGTTAGAGCTAAATAAAAATAATATGGATATAATTCTAGCAGCGCCATCTGTGTGACAGGCCGTGAAAGTTTCAATTGATCTGTTCAATTAAAATGTGTTAAAAAGTTTCTCTGACTAGCCGTATGCTAGCTATATGGGAATTCGGGCAATACCCAATACCGTTTTAAAAGAATTTGTAAAATTATATGGTATATCAATGATCCACGGGAAGAGCTAAGTCGCTTAGCCATGCTGGCAACTTACAAGTTTATCATAGAGTTTGTCATTTTTTATGTTGTACTAGCCAGAACGTGGATTAACTCATTAACAGTGCTTCGATGAACTTAATTTAATTTATTTCGATAAAGCTCCTTTAAAGACCAGTGTATTAGACTATTTTGGTTTTCCTGTGAGGAATCAAGACAAATCCTGGGTTCCACATAAATGACAAGAACCTAGGCATTTGTCATTTGCTATACCAATGATTTGGACGGAACCAAAGGATCATGTAAGTGATTGTTATTTTTGTTTGACTCAAACAAAAGGTATCAGTACCACTAGAATCACTAACTCCAGGTCATAAAAATGTTAAAAATGATCCTCTAGGGAACCTTGATGACATACTTTTACCACCGTTGCACATAAAGCTTGACCTGATAAAAAAATTTGTAAAAGCTAAGCATAAAGATGGAGATGGATTTTTATATCTAAAAGAGAAATTCCCTAAACTCAGCGAGGCGAAAATCAAAGAGGGAATATTTGTAGGCCCACAAATACGGCAATTGATGAAGGATAAGAGCTTTGAAGAAAAACTGAATGATCAGGAAAAACTCGCCTGGAAATGTTTTGTGAATGTTGTTCAAAATTTTCTGGGTAACCATAAAGTGGGAAATTACAAAGATTTAATAAATGAACTTATGATATCATTTAAAGCTTTGGGATGTAATCTGTCCTTGAAAATACGTATGCTGGACTCTCATCTGGATTTCTTTCCGTCAAATTTGGGTGCTGTAAGTGACGAACAAGGTGAGAGGTTCCATCGAGACATTTCCTTAATGGAGACTTAAAAGGGACCTACCGGAAGCCAAATATTCAAGAAAATCATAAGTATCTATTAGATATTAAAAAATAATTCTGTAAGTGAGGCTGAATTTTGTACTTTGTACGAAAATATATGTTTTGATGTCAAAAGAAAACATGATGTGTACATTTTTTTCATTGATAAATTATTATTTGGTGGCCCTAGTATATTCAAAATTTGATATAAATTTTCATGTGACAAAAAAAAATTACAAACTTGTTGACCAGTGTAATGTTTTAAACATCAAAGTTAAAAGAAAATTATCTTTATAATAGATAAATCATCGACCATTAAATCGAACTAAATCTTAATATTGTTGCTATCTTTTTAATGTAATACATCAATATGTTTTGAGACCCGAGTGCAGCAAGCAGTTTTGACCGTTTAACAAAGAAAATATAATTTTTCTAATTAATAAAAAGGGTGGCGTCATATGCATCCCCTCAGTTGTTACGTTTTGGTACATAATTCATAAATGTATAAATGTAGCAAACACTATAATATATTTTAACGTATAATTTATCAACATTTGTATATGTATTTTTTTAGATGATCACGTACAAAACCCTGTGAATGAAATTGTTGAAATCTGCTCAAAGTCGACAACTAGTTCGGAGGCATATAAGAGACAGAAAATTAATTCCAACCTTCAATTGCGTTTACGTTTAAATCAACAAACTGTGAATAGCAACAGCAACAAAAACAAGTGTTCTACTGAAACCACCAGCGATTTTCCAGTTAGTTCTCCTTCGAATCCACGAAAACGGACTGCTCTGCAAAAAAATACATTGTCAGGAGACGTTTTTGAGCGTAACCTGGCATTATTAACAACGCAAAAACCGCAAATGTCTTTGGACGAAAAAATTAACGCTTGGAAATGTGATATTGATTTCAGTGAGGTCGAAGATGTGGATAGTTTTGATGATCTTTTCAGAGAACATGAGGAATTACAAAAAGGAGTTATACAAGGCAATAGGAATGGCGCTTTCAACAGCACACAGTATGATTTTAACGTATTTCGAAATGATATCCTGCCTAGGCTTACAACAACGTCTACTTTAATAGAAAAAGATGAAAAAACTAAACCTTCTGCCACTGGTACATTTTCGGCACAACGTCGTATGCGAGCAGCTCTTGAATTTGAGTGCAAAAAACGTCAACAACAACATTTGTTAAGAGGAAGGAATACTACCCCTACATTTACATCCTCTTCTGAAAATGATTTACTTTTATGTCTTACTTCCAAACAAAAATTCAACAGCAATCAACAAAAGCTACGCCCTAGAAATTCGGAGCATGGTAATCAAGTTCTGAATGGAAAGTCTTCGTGTGATATTTTAGAATCAAAAGATAACATGTGTCGCCATTCCCAAATGGCAATAGGCGGATATCCGTCGCTTGTATCTCGTCAATTTCGGCCATCTGCAGATGAGGAATCGGTTTTTAAGTTACGCCGCCTGAATAGGGAAATTGATAAATTCAATGAAAAGAATGAGACAAATTCTCGAGGTCTTATTCAAATGCGTTTGGATTTTGCAATACAAAATAAAAGTCAACAACTTTATGAAAGAAGGAGTCAATTGTTTAAAACGCCTACATTGCCACAAAAACACCTGCCGCTACCCGTTCCCACTCAGTTACCGATGCCGAACTCAGCTGCCTTAAACGTTTCGATATTAATGTCAAAGAACACGCATAGCTTTAATCCTAGTGATATGGATAAAAACACAGAATGTCCGCTTCACCAATCAGAAGACAATGAGTTACAAACAGAAATAATATCTACATCGCCACATGAAGCTGATCAGTCCTATTCTACACTTTCCCCAGTTTCGAAAAAACCTTATATCTACCAGTGCATGTCATCAACAACAAGAGTTTTGCAATTATTTGGGATTGACCGGCATGTCCACTGCTAATGCAGTAGCAAATGCAGTAGCTGAATTGGCCAAGTGTAATTTAACTAGACGTTCTTTGCGTGTGCGCCGGTTGAAGCAACAAGAGAAAAGTGAAAATAACCAAAAAATTACAAATTCAAAAGACATTATATTAGACGATAAGTATGTAGAAACAACAATAGGCGAAAGGTTAAGTGCAGCCGAAATTGTTGAAAAGAAGGAAACTACGGAGATGTCAGCAAATTTACGGTAAGTGAATTGTGGTTATTGCTATAAAAAAATGCAGTGCTAATATACATTTATATTTACTTATTCAAGAACTAATTCAAGTCTATGGAAGATATCTTGTTTAATAAAAAAAAGTTTCACGTACAAGAACAGAATTTTGAGCGTTCAGTTTATATGGCAGCTATAAGCTATAGGGTCTGAAATCGGCGGTTCCGACAAAACTTCTTGGGAAAATTTGTGTGAACAAATATTTCAAAAAATACCTATTACCTTAGTAAAGAAATTATATGAGCACGACTTCAGGCTATTCAATTTTTAATATAAAGAGCGTTTACAAAGTTTTGGTTTTTACACATTTAACACAATTAGAAAGCAAATAGATGTTAAAAAGAAAATATTTATATGTACATGTTAAAAAATTGTCATTGATTGTAATGAATATGCTCTCTCTTATTAATTTTGACTTGGTTAAGTTGAGATGGCATTGTTTCAATCAAAGGTTTTAGCTTTAACATGGCGATTGAAGCCCATTTCCGCTGCATTGCCTTTTTAAATACTTTTGTATTAAAAGGTCGTAGGGTAATCTGGGCTGTTCTTTTGACATTATTTTTTTCATAGAAATTTTTATTCTACAATAGAACTTTTTTTACTTTATCATGAGGTAAATCGTGGAGTGTATAAACAATTTTTTCGGAATTTTTTGATGACATCTGTCGGAGAAATGGCTGGGTGAATGAGACGCTGTTTTTCACTGGCGAATGGTTATCGTCCCTACTAGAATCATGAAAAAATGTTGATAAATTAAAAAGTAATTAACGTTTTCATTTTTCCCCATGTTTTTTTACATACATTTTATCATAACATTGTCAATAAATTATAAAAAATTATGAATCTTGTAGGAACGATAGCCAGGCGTTTTGTGAACATTGAGTAGTTCGACCGGAATCATGTTCGCCAGTTTAAAAAAGTGTGTTTTAAGAAAAACGCGTTTAAAGTTGGAGGTACTGAAAAAGCATACAAAGATAGACATAAACGTTGAAAAAACGTCAAGCGGTATTATTATTTTTGGGCCTTTTTCGAAACCTTTCAATGGTAAAATCAATTTCTGCATTAATTCTAAGGGTATAAGGTAACAGAAAGTGCAAAAACAAAAAAAAAATTGAAAAAAGATTACCCTACTGACCCCTTAAACTGAGATCCATTTTTTAAAGCTCTATCAGATAATAGTCCCCACAGATCTTCGATAAGGATTATATCCGTTCTTTTTCCTGACCATTTTCTTACTGGTAAAAATGCCTTACAAATTCTATCTATTTACTATCGAGCAAATCAAAATACATTGGGGCATACATATGTATTTGTCGTTATGTAGCATATTAGAGTTTTTCCTTTATAACAAGGCAGCCCACAACCATGTACTCGTCGGAGACAAGTGCGCCGAGAATTTGTAGTACCATAGAAAGAATAGTTGGCTTTGAGCGTATATTTTTGGTTTTCTAGCTTGAGTAGGATTTTTCGCAAATTACTAATTGTAGTTCTATGGCGGTTTGGTACTGTGCAAATTCATATTATTTTCATATCACATTCACGCAAACTTAACCCATTACTGCCAGCCTATATATCTCGCCGTACGATTTTTTCGAAAATTTATGGGGCATACCTGACATATGTATGCGATGGGTTATAAAATACCCAATGGGATAATAAGGGTTCTAAGCGCACCTGAAATTTAAAATACTTGTATGTGACAACCTGTTGATCGGTTGTTCGCCATGTGTCGATCAAAATCAACTGTTTTACGAAGTAGATGCAAGTGAAAATGCAATTGTGAAATAGTGCGGATGTTGAAATTGTGAATCATTTTCTGGTTTTTCAAATGTCTCAACATTGACTTTGAAAATGGGCACTTATTAATCAAAATTTTGTCCTGTCTTTTAAGTAGTGTATATTATTTTACATTTCCTCTATGATTTAGAAAAAAAGTAAGGTCAATATATCTAAACACTTGCGAGATATGATTTCAGAATCCGAAAATATTGACTAGATTTTTATTTTCTTCTATATTCGACGAAATACTTTATAATAACAATCTGCTATAAAAACAAGAGACTAGCGAGAGTTACAATACAAAATATGTATGCACATAAGTATAATTTCTTTACTAAGGTATTATTAATCAGATTTGGTATCAACTTAGTTATTAATATTATTCTTTGTTTTTTCGTGTTCGAAACACAGTGAAATTTCCAAACACGGACAGCCTCTTAAGCTTACAAAACCAATTTAGAGGAAGGATTTGATTATTTGTTTGTTCGAATTAAAAGACTCCGAAACAAACGGGGTTTTCAATAGGGATGCTACAAAAGTACACCGATAGAGACTCTTTTTTGACATTTCTTTTCAGTAAGGCTTGCCATTTCATCATGGAAATATATTTCGAAATTCGGAGAAATGTGTTTTATTTGCAATCTATGTATTTTAAAAATAATAAGCAAATGAGATAACAAAATCATAATCTGACTTATGATATTGATGTCCAGTGATATCAATAATAATATACAATATTCATATCAAATGTTCTTATTTCTAGTGCTTATATCGGGTGATTTTTTAAGAGCTTGATAACTTTTTTTAAAAAAAAACGCATAAAATTTGCAAAATCTCATCGGTTCTTTATTTGAAACGTTAGATTGGTTCATGACATTTACTTTTTGAAGATAATTTCATTTAAATGTTGACCGCGGATGCGTCTTAGGTGGTCCATTCCGAAAGTCCAATTTTGGGCAACTTTTTCGAGCATTTCGGCCGGAATAGCCCGAATTTCTTCGGAAATGTTGTCTTCCAAAGCTGGAATAGTTGCTGGCTTATTGCTCATGCGATTTAACGCCTTTAGACTATTTTTTGTGGGGCTACGTCAAGTCTAAAGTCTTTTGTCTTGATCTTTTGTATCATTCCAAATCTTATGATCTTCATTATTTCTATAATTAAACTCTCAATATATCAATATAATCAGAAATCGATTAATTTTGATTGAAGTCTTTTAATTTTTCTTTTAGCTCTTTTGTGGCTTTATTTAGAGTAGTTTTGAAACGTCCTTTACTCTGAATTAATGATTTAATCTCTGCAGATACATGAATCAGTTTATGAGATGTAAATTCATTCCTTTTTTGGGAAGTGGCAGGAAAAGATGCTTTGTGAATTAGGTTTTTAAAACCTTCGACTGCATCATCCAGTTCAACTTGAGATTTAAGTGTTAAGTATTATATTTTGCGAAATCCAAACTTGAAAAAGTCCAATTTCACTTTTATTGCTTAAAGCAAAATATTTTCTTTGCTTAACATTAACTGAAGTGTTGTATCTCACTATGATAGGCGAGTGATCAGAGCTTAGTTCATCAGAGCTAACAGCATCTAACAGTTGAGTTGGAATACCTTTGTATACAGCAAAATCGAGGTCGGCTCATCGCTTGACAGAGTTCGTAAATTATTCTTTATAATGCATTTATAAAGCCTCTACCCTTTGGATTTGTAGTACGTGAGCCCCACCAGGGATGCTTAGCATTGTAATCACCTCCTACAAAAAATCTTTGACCGAGAGAGCTGAAGAAACTGTGATATTCCGTGGTTGTTATACTATGCCTTGGTGGTGGGTACAAAGCATAAATGTGTAAATCATTATCGTTAGACTTTATTTTTATTCCGGCAGCTTGTATAGACGGCGATTAAATTGGTTCAAGTGCGTCATATTTGATACAAGACTTAATTTAGATTGCACAGCCAGCATGAGCCCTGTTATTTGGATGATTAGAGGCGACTATATCATAATTTTTTATTTGTAAGAATGTTTTATTCGTGAAGTGGGTTTCTGACACTAACATAATGTCAATAAATTTTGATTTAAAAATATTTAAATTTCTTGAGTATGACGGGATATGCCATTGGCATTCCATTTTGCTAATTTTAAGTTCACTTGCATAGCTTGTTAAGAAGTAGAGACATCATGTTAAGTAGAGTGTTTGTTAATTCTATTTGTTTTTCTAGCAGCTGTTCAATTTATTTATCATCGCATTTTGTTCATTTTTCGTATTACTTTTTAGTACATTAGAATAAGTCTGCTTAGTGTTGTCACTTGCCTCATTGTTAGTGGAATTTAATTTAGGTAACCCATTACTTAAGCTAGGGAAGTTTTGTTGGTCCATATATTCTTTCGTTTCAAATAACGACTCTCAATATACAATTTAAATTAAATTTATATTTCTTTGCAATAATATATTTTTAAGAAATTATAGAATTTTTGAAATTTTATATGAGCTTGAGAAACTGGGATATCAATGAATTTATTAATTTCTGTGAAAGTTCATTCGTACGTTCTACATCACCATTGTATCCTGAAAAAATTGCGGTTTGGTGCGTACTTCTTCCGTGATAATCGCTACCGCTCAATGATAACCGAATATTTTTGACCCGAATTGGGTTATATGGACTTGGACAATATGTGGTTCCGACAGAACGGTGCCACAAGCCACACTGCAAATGTCGCAATCTATTTATTGAAAACCAAGTTTGGTGAACGTGTTATCACACGAAATAGACCAGTCAATTGGCCGCCTTGGTGGCGCGATTTGGCGTCGTTAGAAAAAAAATTACAAGTAGACTGTGGGGCTACGTCTGGTCTATGGTCTATACCAACAAGCCGGCGACGATTGCAAAAGAAATCGAGCTCCATACTTAATGGCATCGAATGTACTTTCACAGGAATAAATAATTTCATTGTTTTTTTTTAATATAACAAAAACGGGTTGGGATGTTTTTGTTATATTAAAAAAAAACTCTCGTAGCGTTCTCATTGAAAAACCCGTTACTTGACGGATTTGAAGAAATCCGTTCGCTTTTGGGACGCTACACTCTCTCCGCTATGTTATATTTTCAAAAAAGTTAGGGATCTTTACCAAAACACCAATAATATAATCCAAGATGTAAAAAAATTACCTAAAAAATTACTTACATAGCCCGGCCAAATAATCAGAAATAACAATAAAAGAATGTGGATTTTTTCTTGGCTTTTATTATTAAAAGAACTGAAAAATTTGTCAAAAAATATTTTGTAGTGGACAGCAAATGTATTTTTTCCCAATGAATCAAGTTAACTTTTGAGGCACCAACGCAAACCATTTAAATGAGTTAAGCATCTACCCCCTATACACGGTAAAACTGGCGCATCCTAATAGAACAGCTGAACTCACCACGTCCGATGACACCATATCCATACATCACCACACAACACAACTCACCAAACAATCAACACACTTAACAAAAAGGATGGGAAAAGGGATAGCGAACACAATTCGCTAAAAAACTCATCGCACATCAACATTCGCTTGTGCACTGCGCCGCGTTAGCACTCTACGCTAATTTACTTCGTCTACAAAGATATACCCTGCGCGGCTTCAACATCTCTCTGATCTACGATTAGCCGATTCGACCTCGATCCGCGGAACCCCGATCGGCAGCTCCGGCAAATCATTTCTGAATTGAAGTCTCTCCATCCGTCGATATTTATAACTTTATAAAATATAAATTTATTTTATAAATAAAATTGTTAACAAGCCAAAGTGTGTAAAGCGGTTTTTATTTTAATTAAGCAGTAGTGTGTACTCCACAATATATTGGATATACACTTAAACAAGGTCCTTCGAGCCTTAACGAAAGGCACCTTCGGCTTGTCACAGTCAAATTAAAAACAATAATAATTCACATAAATTGGCTTAATAACAATAATAAGTGGATTTGGTGGCAAAAACCAAACCAAGTTCGGTAAAAAAGTGCACTGACACAAAGTGTAGAAGAAAACAAAAACAAAAACATTGTGCGCGAATTTAAAACAAAGTATAATAAACAATTTCAACAAATGAAAAACAATAAAAACCACAAAAGACTAATGTGGTGAACACATAGAGCGCGACAGACTGCAAACTACATCTGTCAAATATTAAAATACACACGTTCTTATGGGCAGTGTTATTTTGACAGCTACACGACTACACGACTGCAGGCCGACAGTTGTCGTTCTCGCTAACTTCAATATCCTCCTATTTTTGCCAACGACAGTAGGACGACTGTAGAGTTGACAGTAGAATGGAAGATAGAAAGAGGAGGTAGAGTGGTGATGCCACTAATATGTAAAATGTAAAATTATTCACAGCTCTAACAAACTTGACATTATTTTACAAATAAAAGCATAAAATAGCTATATTATACCTCTATTATATCATTTGTAATAAAAATTGATAATTTAAAGCAAAAATATTTACCTATTTACTTATTTTTTGCATAAAAAATTTCATTTTGAACAAAATATTAAAATTTCATTGACGTGAAAGGAATTAGTATGGCCACAACGAAATTGTGTACATACAAAATGGACAACTGCGTTGTTTTGTGTACATGCCGGCCATTGTGTTGTTGTTGCTTCTCAAAATGTACATGTAGTAAGATGAACAACGACGTTTTCAGTTCACTGTCGTGCTGCTGCAGTCTGTCGCGCTCTATGTGTTCACCACTTAAGACAATCGGGCGCGAAAACTTATAGCAAAACATAAATACAAACAAGGTAAAACAAATATTCGGGCGCGAACACAAATTATCTACTAATTACAACACAACAAAAACTACCAGCCGTTCTCGTATCCAGCAGACTTCAGGAGTGGAAAAGGAATTGGAACAAAACGCCCAGGCTTGTAAACACCTACAGCGCATAAAACGCCCCCTTGAGGAAAATCGAAGTGAGCGTATTTATTTCATTTCCTTAAATCTATTTAATGCGCATATGTATGTAAAAAATACGTTTGATATAAAATCCGTATTTCGAAATCCGTTTTAACAGCGAAAAAACGGTTGCCAAACTACATATACCAGTTTCGAGTTTATTTTGCGGGAAAAACCGAACACAGTTTGGTATAAAGATTATATATCAATATATGTTTATAAATAATATTACTGTATTGCCGAGGTACTAGCTTACCTTTGTGTATTCAAATACACATATTAACAAATAAAAAAAAATATCAATTTACTTCTCATATTTTCCGGCATACCTCTTATGTTTAACAACAACAAGCAGGAGTGCATAAATTAAGTAAGCAAAGGCACCTACAATAATCAAAAATTGTAACAGAAAAAACAAAGCAAGAATTGAAAAAAAAATACATATTCGCATATATACCTAGAGGAGATATATTTTTCCTCATATATTCTTAATATACATACATACCACAAAAAATATACACAGAAACCTTAACATACAAATTACATACTTATAAAATCAGAAATATTATATTAGAACATATGATTAGTTACATACATACGTACATATGTATACAGATGCGTGCAACCAATTAACAACGACTTGCCCTTATAAATTAAATAGCAATTTCTGTAAAATTTTTAAGCGTAAAAATATATATTTTTTTTAGTTCTCTTCTGTGAAAGTATGGTCAAATTTAGCTGTAAAAAAATCTTGATAAAATCCCGTTATTCTGAAACAGTTCAGTCTTTTATCCAGAAGTGAGTAAAACGGTCGTGCATATAATTAACAACGCGTGTTGAATTCTTAAGATTTCTTATAAATTAGTTGTGTACAGGTAACTAAATAGGTATTTATATTTTTATTAAAATAAGTTACTATTAAGGAAATAAATAATTTTAGTGAAAAAAAAAAATCGGCATGCGCAAGTCTTGTGATGAATAAGGATAGGACAGATGCACAAGGATAGGAAATCTTACGGAGATATTGCAAGGACTCTAAATATTTCCAAACGTATGGCTTTTAAGGTATTACAACAAAAATAAAACCACAAACCAAGTGCTTAGAAAGAAAAGAGGTCGGGAATCGACTCTTCGGGAGGACGAATTAATTATCCGCGAGTCAAAAAAGGATCCCCACAAGACGGCAAATCAAATTCGAGTTGCGGTTTTTGGAGAAAATCCAAACGCACCATCTGTAGATACCGTAAAAAGACGATTACGCGAGGAAGGACTCTTTGGAAGAGTTTCAAGGAAGAAGCCATTACTCTCTGAACTCAATCGGAGGAGCCGCTTAGAGTTTGCAAAAAAATATCGCCATTGGACAGCAAAAGATTGGAAAAGAGTTTTATTTTCTGATGAAAGTAAGATAAATGGGAAAGCTATGTCCGCAGGCCTCGATGCAAGGAGTTGGACCACAAATACACCAGGCCAACTTTAAAGCATGGTGGTGGCTGTATAATGATTTGGGGTGCCATATCGTGGCGAGGTGTTGGGCCTATTTATAAAATCGATGGGCGTATGGACCAGTTTAAATACATATCAATCTTGGACAACGTAATGTTACCATATGCTGATGATAATATGCCTGTAACGTGGATTTACCAGCAGGATAACGACCCGAAACATACTGCGCGTGCTACAAAGCAATGGTTTCAGAAAAACATGGTGACTCTATTAGACTGGCCTTCATGCAGCCCCGATCTAAATCCAATCGAAAATCTTTGGACACATTTAAAGAAAAGAGTTCGTTCCCATAAAGTTGGAAATTTCCAGGAATTATACGAAAAGGTTCAACAAGAATGGAATCATATTCCAAAGGACATCTGCAAAAGTTTAGTGGAGTCAATGCCTCGCAGATGTCAAGCCGTGATTGACAATAATGGGTTTGCAACCAAATATTAACTTTAAAACCGAAATAAAAATAATTTTTCCAAAACACAAGA
The DNA here is from genome assembly GCF_024586455.1 of Bactrocera neohumeralis. NCBI lineage: Eukaryota > Metazoa > Arthropoda > Insecta > Diptera > Tephritidae > Bactrocera > Bactrocera neohumeralis. The sequence continues at coordinate 36,475,139 of NC_065920.1, forward strand.
AAGCGTTGTTAATTAGTTGCACGACCTATTTTTGACTTTGAGGTCGTAAAATGCCCTTATTTTATAAAAGCCCTCTTATAATAAAAAAAAATACATTTTTTATATTTCTTGTATTATTTAATTTATTCTTAAAACATATAGTTAAAATATTTTTCTCGAAAATCAAAATATCAACCAATTTCAATTTTTCCTACCAGCGTTGTTAATTAGTTGCACGCATCTGTATGTACATATATAATAGTGCATACGGAAATCTGTTCTACCGAATCCGTTTTCCCCGCTCTCTTTTCGTCGTGCAAATATATTGCCAAACAAAAAAAGCAAAATTACACAAGCATTACAGTATATTGTTTGCTCATATATGTACATTAGCACAAACAATTTGTGCATACTAATCAAAAAAGCGAATTGATCTCTCTAACGAGCTCTCAATTGCACAAAACATAAGCAACTTCGTACGAAAATACATATATACATGTACCACCGTATATGCAAACATACATCTTATATTAAAACATAAAAGTTCAAAGTCCACATTTGCAATTATCCGGCAATACCTCTTGTTCTTTGGCAAACAAAAACAAGCAGGATTGTGGACAAAAATCTAATTGATCTCTCTAACGAGCTCTCAATTGCTTACGAACAAATCATAACAAACAATTCGTGCATACTTATGTACAAAGCATATTGATCTCTTGGACGAGCTCTCAATTGCACAAAGCATAAGCAACTTCATACGCACATACAAACATACATATAAGTCCAAGTATTAGGGTGTACCTAAATACAAATATTCGGACATAAAATATTTTAATTAATAAAAAGTACGGGTTTCTACGGGGATATTAATAAAAATACGTTTTGCTAATATTATCCGAAATAACAAACTCTTATTTACATAAAAGAGTATTTCATTTTCTATACTTTATCGCTTCATATAGATGCTATAAATCAGTTTACTCTGAGAAAAATTTTAATACACAATATAATAAAAATGGTTAATAACGGAAAAAATCGTAATACACCTGCAGCAGCTATACGCTCAAAACAGGCTATTAAATTCATTTCAGAAAGTGACAGTTTAACAAGATACTGCACTAGATTTGCCTCTTCACCGATTCACGAAAACTCGGAATCGTTATTAGAAATAAAAAGCCAAAATTTCAAAAATTTGTGAACTCGCCTCCAAGCGGCTCATGATGCCATAGTAGATTCTGACAATTCAGATCTACCACAAAATTTTAAATCATCGGCTTACGATATTTACGAAAACTGCTTAGACCAATATGAAGAAACGAAAGCTATGATCTCCGATCAATTAAAGCTAATAAAAGCAATTGCACCTACTCCCCACAGTAGAGTAGACCTGCCACAAATGCAACAATATCAAGAGGCAAGTTCAGGCATCCACCTCGAGGTGCCCGCATGTGACACAGAAACCATTTACGGAGGTTATGAAGAATGGCCGTCCTTCCCGGACATGTTCACGGCCGTGTACATAAACCATCCTCAATTATCACATGCGCAAAAATTGTATCACCTCAGATACAAAACTAAAGGTCAAGCAGGCGAAATAGTCAAACAGTTCGCATTAAATGACGAAAATTTCAATTTGGCTTGGGAAGCTCTAAAAGCTAGATATGAAAACGACAGAATACTGGTCGATAAGCAAGTAACGACACTAATGAACTTGCCAAAAGTCAAGAAAGGAACAAGTGTAGAATTCATCAAACTAGAATCCACTGTTTCAAATTGTTTGTCGATTCTATCGACACTAAATATTCCCACAGACAGCTGGGACCCAATTCTGCTAAACATTTGCACCGTCGCATTACCAGAAAAGTCGTTACTTCTATGGGAGCAATCGCTCTCATCACGAAAAAAGTGCCCAACGTGGCAACAAATGAAAGATTTTCTCACCACCCAATATGAAATTGCGGAAAGGTTAGAAGAAAAAATAATCAAAACTAAGAACACTAAACACGACCAAAATAGAAGCTTCAATAGACCCCAAGTTAGTAACAAAAACAATTTAAACAAAAACTTTCACAAAACGCAATCGTTCACATCTGAACAACGAAAACATATGTCATGCGAACTATGCACAAGGGGGCATAAGCTTAAAACTTGCGAGAAGTTTAAAAAATTGAATGTCAATGAAAGGAACAACTTTGTCAGATCAAAAAGACTCTGTTCAAACTGCTTGTCCCACTCACACAATCTTAATCATTGCAAAAGCAAATTTAATTGCTCATATTGTCACAAAAGACACAACTCAATGCTTCATTACAGCAGATTTCCCCTCTCATAATATAAAAGTGCTTATAAATCAAGAACCACGGATTTAATTACAAAAGTAAATCCCGAAAGCCAATTTACTAAAAATTGCCAAGAGACACCATGTTGCTCAAAGGCACAAAAAGTTCAAACGCTGCACAGCGAAACACAAAGTGGACTAGTTACCGAACTAGTTACAACCATCCCAACTCAAGTTGAGTACAATACAAATAAATACCTTAATTCACAATTAAGGAAATTTCAAACTATAAAAGATCAGTATTGTGAAGACTTCTCTAAAGCTACAACTACTCGATCAAATAATAAAACGTCGCACGACTACCACTAGAGCCACAATTTTCCAATACCTCACATATTGGTAGTAAAAAACAAAGTAAGATTTCGGTCTAACAATATTAAAAACTCACATATATGTTACTTTTCGAGCCCGCAGGATGGCTTTCGCCAATAATGGAAAAAACACAATCCTGAATATATCCTTTAGCGGTGGCGGGCTACTAAAAACCAAATTAGTGCATACGCACTTAAACACAATATATAACAAAATTGTTCCAAAGGGATAGAAAATCGACATTTCTCATAAAATATTGCTTAATACGTAGTTTCCTAAATTCTCAAATGGAATAAAGCAAAAAAAAAAAAAAAAAAAAACTAACAAAAGCAGAGGTCGATCTTATCGTCCCTACATAAGCGCTCCACATATGGTTAGTGGATGGGAATCTGTTGTACAACTTGAACATCCCACTTAAAAAATTATAATTCTAAATGAAGCCGTTCGCAATTACCGCCTACTCTCTCGCAAGATCCCTCAAATTTCATAGTCCTAAATCTGGGGCTAAGTGTACCCATTCTGGCCACATCTGAGCCAGGCGTGGAGTTACTATCCTTTATAAGCCGGTAACATAGAAAAGGCAAATAATAAACAAACGATATTCCATACCGATAAAATAAGAAATGTTAAATAACCGCCGATGAAATGAATAAAAGATAAACAACTCACACACTTGTAAACCGTAATAATGACTCCTCAAAAAAGTAAAATAAAATAAACAAAATATCAAATAAAAAAAAAGTTGCTTCTCTTAAATACCTGCACGCAAATTAAAATGCATACAAAATACCTGTGTCATGTTTAAATCAAAATCCGTTCTCTGCACACCGGAATAAATGTGAGTATATTACAACTCCATCATCAAATACTTCTGTTCTCAGAATGTATTCTGCGCCCCGGCTACTCCACCAGCAGTACGCCAAAATACACATACAACACAACATATTCGTGGAAAACTAGGCAAAATATTCGCCTAGGGGGTCCAGGATGTTTAAATGAGTTAAGCATCTACCCCCTATACACGGTAAAACTGGCGCATCCTAATAGAACAGCTGAACTCACCACGTCCAATGACACCATATCCATACATCACCACACAACACAACTCACCAAACAATCAACACACTCAACAAAAAGGATGGGAAAAGGGATAGCGAACACAATTCGCTAAAAAACTCATCGCACATCAACATTCGCTTGTGCACTGCGCCGCGTTAGCACTCCACGCTAATTTACTTCGTCTACAAAGATATACCCTGCGCGGCTTCAACATCTCTCTGATCTACGATTAGCCGATTCGACCTCGATCTGCGGAACCCCGATCGCCAGCTCCCGCAAATCATTTCTGAATTGAAGTCTCTCCATCCGTCGATATTTATAACTTTATAAAATATAAATTTATTTTATAAATAAAATTGTTAACAAGCCAAAGTGTGTAAAGCGGTTTTTATTGTAATTAAGCAGTGGTGTGTACTCCACAATATATTGGATATACACTTAAACACAAACTAAACAGCCGAATGATGTTACCATGGTCGCCAGTCTGGTACTTCGATACTCAATAAAACGGTAATCTGTAAATTTTACAAAAACAAGACGCACCTCATGAACTACCGAGTAACGACTAACGAATTCGAGCCAAAGCTGGTCTGAATACCCCTGATAATAGTTTCCTTATAAATATTTATATGTGCAAAAAATTATTTCAATACAAGTAATTATTTTTTTATTTATAAATCAAATAGTGTATGCAATAACATGCAATGAAAAAATAATATTTTTTATTTTTTAATTTAATTTCATTTACACCATAATTGAAATTAATATTTTACATATTTCATTTTTTTATTGAAACACGAAGTTTAGGCGGTGTATAACTTTAAAAACAATAAAATCGGCTGATTTTTTATAAGCACAGAAAAGCTAATTTGTGTCTCACTCATTAAACGTAATAAATTAAAAACTACAATTATAATTAGATAATATAATTTAGTTTACTTCTGCTTACTAAAAACATAAAAAAGCCAAACTGAAAAAAATCCCGAACGAACGAAAAAGACCGAAAAAACGTTAAAGAAAGTATAGTGGTATGGTTTGTGTGGCCACGAGTGTATATATAACTTTTTGAATTATTCGATTCGAAAATTCCATTCGAAAGATATCAAAAAATAAAAAAATGTTAGCATTAGAAAAAAGTCTCATGGTAAGTGGCGACCCGCTCGGCCGGGTTACATATATTTCGAGGATCTAACCCTGTTTGGATCGGTGCCATAAGTAGTAAGTTGATCTATCATCACTTTTATAGCAACACCTAACCGCAGGCTTGCTCCGTATTCTCCTGATCCGCGCTGGCATTGAGTCCAAACCGAAAACAGAGGAATTTTCTACTATAACTTTACGTTGGTTAAATGCAACACTTGCACCTGTTCAGACCTTAAGACACATAGGGAGTGGTTCATGTTGCCCCATACTGCGTAATAGCCTCTCCATCAGATTGGCCAACAAGAAACCTGTATAATCCCACAGAGCTCAACTAGGCAGCATAACTCCCAATTTGATCAATACCGACTTTTACAGTTGAACAGCAACGGACTATCGAACAAGATAGAAGAGATAGTTGATATTATGAGTCGAGAAGGCATATTGATATCTGCGCTAAACAGATCTTCTGAGATGTACAGATTTCAGCGTGCTACATAAAGATTGCGAGCTCCAAATATATATACTTCCACCTAGTTACTTGTTACTCAACAGGATATCAGCCGACAATGATGCGCTTCGTGGTGAGAACCGATTGGTACTAGGCGGCTTTAACGTTTAGCTCTATCTTTAGCACTCCTTCGACGTTCTTCACAATGAATGGCTATGACCTATGCTAACTATCGCACAAGACCATCTGCACATAATCTCGATCCAGATCTCCCGACTTTATTTCTGTGAATAACCGCACCTACGTTAACTTACGCTAACTAGGTCGTCTTCACAGAATTTACTGAGAGCACCTTAACCGCACTACTCATTCCCATTGGCGAATTTGATGCTGAACGATAATTCCGCAATGTAATCGCTGCTGCTACTGCTCGCTTCATTCCCGTTCGTAGGATTAAAAATCTACGACCAAATTTTCAAGCTGAAGTAGCAGTCTTAGCAAATAAGAGAAAGTGACTCCTTACACAACAACGTCCTCAACTTGTGACTGACCACCCTTCACAAACCCGACCTGTGGAAAATCGGAAGGGTGCCAACCTAAGGGAGTCTTATCGCCTAATAACTCTCTTTTCTCTAATAGTGAAAACATTTGAGGCTTTGCTACTCCTGACCTGAGCCTAACTGAAAACCAGCACGAATTCCGTAAAGTAAACATGTGTTCAAAAGTGAACGCCTATCTCTTAGAACTTTTCGCTTCTTCCCAGTCAGAGTTCCAAAACTCCCCTTTTCCTGCCAAATCCACGACCATTCTATTTACAATGTGGACGAAGGAGTCCAGACTGGATCTCCGAATATCAGTTGATGATATCAAAACTCCGACGATAAGCAGAGCTAAAATTTTAGTTGTCACATTCGACAGTCTGCACTCCCTCTGTCCGCACACGACGCGATTTTAACAAAAGTATAGAACCGAAACAAGATCCTTAAGGACAAAGATACGTTGTTGACAACATACAAGGTAATCGGCCTGATCATTAACTACTTCTTCTTCACTGGCGTAGACACCGCTTACGCGATTTTAGCCGAGTTAACAACAGCGCCAGTCGTTTCTTCTTTTCGCAAGATGTGCCAAATTTCAGTGCTGGAGTATTTTCGTAAAAACGCGCAAAGGAAACTAAATCTTCCGCAGAACTTTCTCTAAAAAACACGTAATGTCGACTCATCAGATGTTGTCATCGTCCGTGCCTATGCACCATATAGCAGGACGGGAATAATGGGTGGCTTATAGAGTTTTGTTTTTATTCGTCGAGAAAAGACTTTACTTCTCAATTGCCTACTCATTCCAAAGTAGTACCTATTGGCAAGAGTTATTCTGCGTTGGATTTCTATCCAGACATTGTTGTTGCTGTTAATGCTGGTTCCAAATTAGACGAAATTATCTACAACTTCGAAGTTATCACTCTCAATAGTGACGTGGGAGCCTAGTTGCAAATGCGACGACTGTTTGTTTGATGACAGGGGATATTTCGTCTTGCCCTAGTTCACTGGCAAACCCATTTGCTTCGCTTCCTTATCCAGTTTGGAAAAAGCAGAAGTAACGGCGCGTGTGTTGAGGCATACGACGGTAGCTGTACACTCTTATAAAAGATTGTACCTGCTCGATTAAATTGATTATTTTCTCCAGCAGTAGATTGAAGACGTCACACGAAAGGGAGAAGCCTTGTCTGAAACCTCGTTTGGTATCGAACGGCTGGGAGAGGTCCTTCCCGATCCTGACGGAGCTTTTTGTGTGGCTCAACGTCAGTTTACACAGACGTATTAGTTTTGCGGAGATACCAAATTTAAACATCGCGACCATCGTGGATTGAGCAGAGCACACTTAAATTACAAACGTTGTGCATGCTTTCGACCGAGCATATTTTACAAAGAAGCTGATGCATGCTCCTTATCAGTTCTTCGCCATCGTTTTTGAATTGCTCGGCCGACAATCCATCGGCCCCGCCGCTTTGTTGTTCTTCAGACAGGCAATTGCTATTCGAACTTCTTAATGGTCGGGCAATGGAACATCTGCTCCATCGTCATCGATTGGGGAATCAGCTTCGCCTTCTCCTGGCGTTGTACATTTACTGCCATTCAGCAGGCTGGAGAAGTGTTCCCTCCATAATTTTGGTATGCTTTAGGCATCGGTCGCTAAATCACCTTTGGGGGTTATATAAGAGTATGATTCGGTTTTGAAACCTTCTGTTAGCCACCGTATCTTTTCGTAGAATTTTTTCTGGCTACCCAGAGGATACTTGGTCAAACACCGAAAGTCGTGAGTTGGTTGAGTCATATGTAAAAGAATCGTTTCTGGCCACTCCGAAGTGAATAGCAATCAAAGAACTTTCCTGGATGAGCAGGACGCAGATGGAGAAGATACAGACATGTCAGAGCACCGCACTCCGAACTATAGCAGTATAGTAAGGCCCGCATTCTCCCTGTAAAGAATAATAATAAATTTCTCCCCAAGCAGTTTCGGTTTCCTATTTATCCAGAAAAGACCCTGACATGCAAAACCTACTGTGATGTGCGATGAAATATAGCCAGTACTTAAAATCCTGGTATATTATAAGGTATCCATTGTACCCTCGATCATTATACTCCCGTCGCCAAATTGAAATTGTATCGTTTTTATAGAATGTTGTGGGAATAAATTGATATTGAGAGTTAAATAAATTTAATTTGGTTTCTTCTTACCAAAGACGTTGACTGTGGTCAGACTAGTACCTTCCGAGGAACTTAAGCCTTCAACTTGTTTTTGATAAAGAGTTTTGGAACGGTTGAAGCATGGGCGTCGCGAGGATCCAGATCATGGGGGGGTGAGTCCCTTTGAAATGACGACTCATTTCAAGAATTTGCCGATTTAATGTATATGTTTATAAATATATATAAAATTAGGATATCTTCATTTCTGATAAAGTATTACGGAGAAGTTTGACAACATAATAGCATAATTCATTATTTTATTCTCAAATAAGTATTGTACATATTAGTATAATCATCATTTAATATGTTTCCCTTAATATAAAATACATACATACATGTACATTGTTCAGCGACGTGTTACGCGGAAAAAACAAGATTTTCTTAAGAAATTGAATTGCAAAAAATATAAATTTCTGAGTTATATTTTCACTCTGCGATGTTTCAACATTGACCATTTTCCAACAACATCGCGCAGATCGATTTCGTCTACTTTATCCTTTGAAAGCAGCATCAAAGAATTCAAACGTTCATCTCCCATTGTTGTACGCAAATCGTTGAAAACAAATTTCAATTTACTAAAAGAACGTTCACATGAAGCTGACGTGACAGGAGCAGTCATTATGTAATGAACAATTTTGTGCGCAGAAGGAATGACCTTTCTCAATTTGTACGCTACTATAGAAATGTCATCGAAAGATTTACACTCTTTACATGAATCAAAAAGAATTTGTGTTTCAGCAAAAATACAATCTAGATCTTCACTGAAGAACTTAGGTTCCAATTGCACAACAAATTGTATAGATTCTATTGTAATATTACTTCTGTTAGCTGGAATCCTGAACATCTCTTGAATGGGTTTGAAGGTTGACATAGTTTCTTGCAAATTATCTTGAATACAATTTGTGAAATTTTCGAGGACAATTTTGAATTCTTTTCTATAAAATGTCTGGAAATCAAAATTACAAGCAGTTGCTGGATTATCGTCATATTTCTTCGGAGCACGGCGTGTTCTGTGGTGTTTCGAAAAGTCATTTTCAGGGTTGATCTGACACTTTTCAGCAAATGCAACTGAACTCGCTACAATGCGTTAATTTGTGAATCGTCATTCATTTGTTGGAATGACGCTGATGTGCTTTCAATCAGCAATAATGCGTCAATGCGAAAATGCCGACTCGTTCATAGATGGGGGGGTGTGGAGTTATATATATATATATGTATATGTAAAAGGCCAGGATGATGAGACGAATTGAATTCCGAGTAGTTGTCTGGCCGTCCGTCTGTATGTCTCTTTCTATATAAGCTGTAACTTGAGTAAAAATTAAGATATCTTAATTTTGGTGCACGTGTTTCTTGACTAAAAAGTGAGGATGAGTTCATATATGGGCGTAATAGGACCACTGCCACGCCCACAAAACGCCATTAACTGGCAATAAATTAAGGTATAGAACTGTGATTTCGACTAAAGTTTTTTAAACAGAGGGCGTGGCTACGCCCTCTAATGGGTCTAATGAACATATGTATCTCTGAAACCACCATAGCTACAATAACCACATTTACTGAAGAAAAATCTTATAAAAACACATACATATGATAGTGTGAGAATGGATAGAATCGGATTATAGCCCCGTCCTCTCCCCACATAACGGTTTAGCTAAAAACTACTTAAAGCACAATAAGTCAATAACCAAAAGAGCGTTTTTTTCTAAGAACAGTATATCTTTGTAACGAATATGGATAAAATCGAGCAAAAACTTACCTTAGCCACCAAATAATTGATTTTGAAGCATCCAGCTGGATTTAATTCATATATATACTATGTTTATACTTATGTTATATGCTCAACACTACCCAAGTAGCCCTTCCATTTCTCTGTCTCCAATGAAAATATAGTAATAATAATATTATTATTATTATTATTATTAATGAAAATAATAATAAAACTAAACTTTAACAATACAAAAAGTATCAGCATTAGCGACTATGGCCATTAGCTACATAACTTATTAAATAAATCTACTAATCTTGTTGTATTACATTATCACACTTCAAAATATATTATATGTTTAATTTATATATAAATCTGTAATGTTAGAATGTGTTACATTTGTTAACAATTCGCGTAAGTTAAGGTTATTTAGTACTAGCCTGAGGTACTCTAATGATTGACAATTTTCTATTAAATGTTGAACTGTGAGATTCTCCAAGTTTCAGTATGGGCAGATTGGCTGTAGGGTTTTTCCAATAAATGTTTGTGACCCAGTCGAAAGCGAGTATATATAATGCACTGTCTCCTGGATATTGTTGTAGGAAAGACTGGAGGACATCGATAGGGATTTATGTTTTTGTATAAGTGTGAATATGTGTGAATAAAATTTTTTGGCTGCATTTCTGATGCCATTTTAGTTAATGCTATTTACAAGTTTTCAGGGAGATGTAGTTGCTAATTTTGCTTTCGTAGTCTGCTAGAGTGTTCCCTTGTATGCCGATATGACTGAGTGTCATTGAGAGTTTAACTTTTCCGGGGGAGGTGCGATAAGGCCATGTGAGTTAAGGTCATGCATTAACTCACATCTGAATGGGAGATTAAGCCATATTATTTTGAAAAAACGATATGGCTTTATCTCGCTTTTGAATTTGAGATAAAGCCATCATGGCCTTATCTCACAATAGCACATAATTCAATATGGCCTTATATCTCAAATACATTTTAAAGAAAAATCATTTTTGATTTTTTTTAACGTTTTTAATATTTTGCAATTTATGAAAGATTAGTAAAGTGTTACCCTTTTACAAGATAACAAAAATGGGAAATCCTCACCCTGTTTTGACAAGAAGTGCAATTGGCAATGTATTGTTTTATTAGAAGTCACCCTGTGTTGATAAAAAGTGCATTTGACAATGACAATTATTTAATGTCATATTTTTATTGCCGTGCACGTGTTTTCAATTTCGCGAAATTCTTAACAAAATGGAAAGTGTGAACATAGTTTTTGAGTACACTATTATACCAGGGTTTAGAAAAAATAGTAAACTTTTGTATGTATATTGGAAAGGAAGAACAAATCTATAAATATAAATATACAAGTAGAAATATTAAATACTATTATTGTTACAATAAGAACTGTAAAGTTGGTGTTGTAGTTGATTTCAACAACCTCCTGATTCATTGTCGTAAAATTAAAAACTAAAATTCAGTCCATGATCATGAAAAACAAAATATATTGTTTGATAAATTGAAAATAATAAATGCGATCAGAAGTGAGGTCAAAAATGCCACTTAAAAAGAACTAGTGTTCGTGAAATATTTGACGATCAGTGCAAAAAGTATAGATCATCTGCACATTTAGTGGAGTTTGGTTCAATGCGTAGACATTTGTTTGAAATAAAACACGAAAAATATCCCAAACAACCTACCACATTCGAAGAAAGTGGAGAAGGAAGCTTAAATAATTATGCGCAAACACAACTAAGCATCTTATGTATAATATGTTGCGAAAGGGAAAGGCAGCTTCTTTTCAACCCGTGCAAACATTACAAAGTTTGTAAAGATTGTTATAATCACATGAAAAATAGAAATGATTCGGTAGGCATAAAAACATTATGTCCAATTTGCAGAGCGATTATTATAGATGCTCAACCAATTTTTTGTTAACATAGATAATATAACTTTTTTGTTTTTTTTTTTTGTTAAAGAATTAAATTTTTTTGTTGTTTTTTTTCCTGTTAAAGAACTGCAAAATTGCTAATACAATAATAAAACATGGTTGCTTAAAAAAGAAAAATTGTAAGTATATATGTATGTATATCAGAATGGTTTGGCGGTTCTGTGATTACTCTCCTTCGCGTCCCGCCGCGCCGCGCGGTTCGCGTGCCGGCCCGCCCCCTCCCCCTTGCGAAAAGTTTTCTTAGTTTTTCTAGAAAACCATTTTCAAAAGTGCAATAAAGCCTTAATAGCTTTATTTCCATTTACTTTAAAAGAAAAAATATGGCATTACCTCTCATTTGCAAATCAAAAAAAAAATACATATATGGTTTCATCTCACATTTAAATGGAAATTAGACCATATGGCTTTATCTCTCATTTGGATGAGAGATAAGGCCATTATGGTCTTAAGGTCTTATCTCGCATGGCCTTATCGCACCCCCCCAACTTTTCCTATATTGGCGATAAGTATATATCTGATTTGGTAAGAAAAATTTACGTTGAGGATAGCTTTGAGCGCCGATAAGGAGTCACTCAAGATTATATGCTTGTCTCTACTCTTTATTGATATCTGGCAAGCGTGAAGGATGGCTGTTGCTTCTGCTATAAAAAGTATAATAGTATAGCAGACATAATTGTTGCATAGTTATTAACAACGCTGAAGGCAACGATTTTGTTGTGTTTAGAATCATCAGTGTAGAGAGTTTTCCAATTAATGTAATTGCTTAAAATTTCCAAAAAGAGTTCTAAATAATCGTTAGGTGGTGTGCTTTCTTTTTTATATTTGACGACGCCCAAAATAATGTAAGATTGGTGAAATAACTGGAACATCCGTTTCTTTTACCGCATCGATTAGCTTTTGTAAGGCTGGAACTTTTTGTAGACTTACCCTTTAATCTATTTTTTAGGGCAGTGTTGATAGCTGATCCTTCTGCGATGGTTTTTAATTATTTTCAATAAATTGTATATTTTTCAATTTTATGAGCTTGAGAAATGCTCAAAATATAGTCATAAAGCTAAGTGAGTCGATGACTTTCATCGGTTGACGATTTCGTCGAACAATGAATTTAAACCAATTTGTTAACTTTTAATATACTTAATTAAAATCTTTTACTCATTTTTTGTGTAAAATGTTATCATGCAAAAATTGTTTAGCTTCTCAGAATATTTGATTTGATTGTTTATATTTTATGTATTGACAAATAATAATAAATAATTACTTTCAAATCGCAATGGCAAAAATAAAAATTTACCTTATAACTACATTTGAAATCACTCTTATTAGTAAACGAAAATAAAAATCAAGATACAACGATTATTTTGTGAAGATAAAAAAAATCAAGTTTTTGACATACTTATGTAGTCTTCAAAAAACAAAAATTTTCTATTACTACATCAATGCAATGACTTTTATTTTCTTTCCCTGATTTTAAATTAAGTAATATTGTCGGCTTTATTTTACCACACATCACTGCATGTACTTCATTGAATGAGTAGGCGCATGACACTAATCACCACTTTGCATGCCCAATGAAATCAACTCAGTTAACTCCCCATTCCCTCTATGCTTTGAACTCGTTCCCTGGGCCCACCGTTAAGTGAATTTCATTACAATTAACTAATTGCTTTCTCCTAAGCAGGGTCTGGATACAGCAACAACAACAGCTATGCTGCTACATAATGTACGATGTATCGTGAAATAAAGTGCAGCAAGACTCACTTGCCACCTTCCTCCCGAAGGGGTCGTGTGCAGAGTTCAATTTAAATAATATTAAAAGTTCGATGTTTACATCTCAGCGTCTATATTAGGACAAGTGGAATGGCAAATGGATCTGCTCATCTCTGATAAAGACAAGGACAAGAATTCATAAACGGAAGAAGAAAATTGTTTACAATTTGTAGTTCCCGTTTTTAATTTGATTACACAAAATGAGTAAAGCAAGCAAATTGACTTACACTGTCGTCGCCCGTTTCTTGGATATGAGAAGCTTTTTTGAGCATATCAGTACTATCCATTCTAGGTACTGCAGAGTGGATGCAAAATTTAGCGGCGAATTCCGCGCGTTCTTTGCTGTCATACTGTTTTGTTCGAATATTCGAAGTTCGAATATCATTTTATTTAAAACAAGAAATTAATTAATGAATGTTTTGTGATAAGTAAAGAAAAGAAAAATTGGGCGTATAAATACAGGTATTTCCTACTTTCCCGATAGGTTAGGAAATAGCCCTTGAAATTCATAAATTTGGCCTTGAATATATTTATAGCGGGATGGAGTCATGTGTAGAAGTTCACGCAAGTGAGGAAAGTTCTCTTATCACCATTCACTTGGGAGTGGCCAGGAACGATTCTTTTACTTATGACTCAAGCAGCTCACGACTTCCGGTCTTTGACCAAGTATCCTCTGGGTAGAGAGAAGGCGAAACATCCCCTCCGCAGGGTTGTGAGTTGAGTTTGGGACCCGCCACGTAAAAAAACACTCCCAATGAAAGGATGCATCAAGCCTCGGATGAGAGACCCCCCTTGTGATGACGACCATGGCGAACGAAATAAGGACTACGAATTAAGGGCATGCACCTGCAATGTCCGGTCCCTTAATTGGGAAGGTGCCGCTGCCCAGCTGGTTGATGTCCTCGTGAAAATAAAGGCTGCCATCACCGCCGTCCAAGAAATGCAATGGACGGAACAAGGACAGAAACGACTAGGTCCTTGTGGCATTTACTACAGTGGTCATATAAAGGAGCGCAAGTTTGGTGTGGGATTCGTGGTGGGAGAGAGACTCCGTCGCCGAGTACTATTATTCACTCCGGTGAATGAACGACTAGCCACAATTCGCATCAAAGCGAGGTTCTTCAACATAGCGCTTATTTGCGCCCACGCCCCGACGGAAGAGAAGGACGATGTGACCAAAGATGCCTTCTATGAGCGCTTGGAGCGCACCTATGAGAGCTGCCCAAATCGTGCTTGACGACTTTAACTCCAGGGTGGGCAAAGAAGGTATCTTTGACACTACGGTCGGTAAGTTCAGCCTCCACGACGAAACATCCCCAAATGGGTTGAGGCTGATCGACTTCTCCGGGGCCCGAAATATGGTTATCTGTAGTACTAGATTCCAGCAGAAGAAAATACATCAAGCTACCTGGCTGTAATCACAACAGACAGCTGAGCGATTTTCTACTCGGCTTGCACTCCTGCTCTGTGAGAGCACTCGTCAACAACTCGGTATAAGGGAACTGTGGGACGGCATTTCAAACTCCTTACGTACAGCTGCTACCGAAACCATTGGTTTTCGGAAAATGCAAAAGAACAGGTGGTACGACGAGGAGTGCCGTGTCGCAGCGGAGAGAAAACAGACTGCCTACCTCGCAATGTTACGATCGACCACTACACGTGCGGGATGGGATAGATACCGAGAGTTGAAGAGGGAAGCGAGACGCATTTGCAGACAGAAAAAGAAAGAGGCCTAAATGCGTGAGTATGAAGAGCTTGATAAGCTGGCCGACAGGGGTACTGCTCGAAAATTCTATGAAAAAAAGCGGCGGCTTACAGAAGGTTTCAAGACCGGCGCATACTATTGTAGAACCCCCAAAGGTGATCTAGTCACCGATGCCCAGAGCATACTTAAATTATGGAGGGAACACTTCTCCAGCCTGCTGAATGGCAGTGAACGTACAACACCAGGAGAAGGCGAACCTGATTCCCCAATCGATGACGATGGAGCAGACGTTCCATTGCCCGACCATGAAGAAGTTCGAATAGCAATTACCCGCCTGAAGAACAACAAAGCGGCGGGGGCCGATGGATTGCCGGCTGAGCTATTCAAACACGGCGGCGAAGAACTGATAAGAAGCATGCATCAGCGTCTTTGTAAAATATGGTCGGACGAAAGCATGCCCAACAATTAGAATTTAAGGGTGCTATGCCCAATCCATAAAAAGGGAGACCCCACAATCTGCGCCAACTACCGTGGGATAAGCCTCCTCAACATAGCGTATAAGGTTCTATCGAGCGTATTGTGCGAAAGATTAAAGCCCACCGTGTGGCTTTAGACCTGGCAAATTAACAACCGACCAGATATTCACCATGCGCCAAATCTTGGGAAAGACCCGTGAAAGGAGAATCGACACACACCACCTCTTCGTCGATTTCAAAGTTGCTTTCGACAGCACGAAGAGGAGCTGCCTTTATGCCGCGAATTTGGTATCCCCGCAAAACTAATACGTCTGTGTAAACTGACGTTGAGCAACACCAAAAGCTCCGTCAGAATCGGGAAGGACCTCTCCGAGCCGTTCGATAACAAACGAGGTTTCAGACAAGGCGACTCCCTATCGTGCGACTTCTTCAACCTGCTGCTGGAGAAAATAATTCGAGCTGCAGAACTTAATTGAGCAGGTACAGT
Organism: Bactrocera neohumeralis; assembly: GCF_024586455.1. Lineage (NCBI taxonomy): Eukaryota > Metazoa > Arthropoda > Insecta > Diptera > Tephritidae > Bactrocera > Bactrocera neohumeralis. Next base: position 36,491,262 of record NC_065920.1, read on the forward strand.
CTTTTATAAGAGTGTACAGCTGCTGGCGTATGCCGATGATATTGATATCATCAGTCATAACTTTGAAGTCGTAGATAATTTCGTCTATCTTGGAACCAGCGTAAACACCACCAACAATGTCAGCCTGGAAATCCAACGCAGGATAACTCTTGCCAACAGGTGCTACTTCGGACTGAGTAGGCAATTGAGAAGCAAAGTCCTCTCTCGACAAACAAAAACCAAACTCTATAAGTCACTCATAATTCCCGTCGACGTTGCGAGTTTTCGAGCTTACTCGGCTATAATCGCGTAAGCGGTGTCTACGCTAATAAAGAAGAAGAAGATTTAATTAATTCTAATGGATAAGGGAATTCCCGCCATGAGTGTTCCCTTGAAAATATTAATAGTGGGTATTGTAAATATTGTTCTAACACAATATGGTAATCCCTTATGAACAAAATATGAGACCAATATACAAATTAACTATGCAACACAACAAAAAAATCTTCAAAATTGGCTGTGGTCCGCGTCCACTTGGCGCTGCCTGTGCGATTTCACATGAAAGTGTGCGCGCACAGTTTTGCCAGATGCATTTGTCAGCTTTTCTCTCGACTCGGCTTTCAGGATCCACTCTTCAGGCACACTTTGTTCAATTAACGACGTCACTTCAAAAAAAAAAAAACAAAGCGCAACGATGCAAAGCGAGGTCGTAGGGTGGCCGCAGAGTGGACGCTTAAGGGGTCAGTAGGGTAATTTGGCCTGTTTTTCATATTTTTTCATAGAAATTTTTATTCTACAATAGATTCTAGAATAGAGGTATGTATATCGTGGAGTGTATAAACAATTTTTTTCGGAATTTTTTTATGATACCTGTCGGAGAAATAAATGAGATGCGTTTTTCACTGGCGGACACGATTTCTCATGTTTGGATCATCTGAAACACAAAACCCTAATTTATTCTTAAAAAGTACGTGAATGGTTATCGTCCCTGCTAGATTCATAATATCGGTTAAGTAGTTCGACCGCAATCATGTCCGCCAGTTTAAAAAAGTGTGTTTTGAGAAAAACGCGTTTAAAGTTTGAGGTGTGCACTCCGAGCGCTCCGAACGTCGAGCGGTATTCTTTTTTTGGGCCTTTTTCGAAACCTTCCAATAGTAAAGTGGGTTTCTACATTAATTCTAAGGTCATAAGGGAACAGAAAATGTAAAAAAGAAATTTTTTTTTTTTGAAAAAAGATTACCCTACTGACCCCTTAAGGGGGTATTCCGGTCTAGAAGCATGAATTCCAGGTAATTTTTAAAGTGTCGTAAAAAAAGGCAATTAATATTTTTACTATCCATTTTTTATTAGTTATTTGTTAATTTTAGAAGAGTACAGAAAAAAAATTAAAAACTAAAAAAGTAAAAAATTTCAAAAATTATGAGCTGACGAAGTGGGGGTCTCTAAAAATTTCCACGTGACCATACCCATGATTTCAACCCTCCTAGTTATCTGAAACCAAAAAAAAAAGATTATTAATCTAGAATAATGTCGCAATGGCCGGAACTACGGAAAAGTGGGAAAAAATTTTTTTCACAAAATGGCGACTGCCTGAAAAAAAGTTTTTTTGGATCACTTTTTCTGACTATTTCGAATTTTTTAAAAATAATAAAAATAAAAATTTGGGGATGGGGCTAGTTTCAACCATAGACAAGCCTATAAAGAAGACTCTATAAAAATTTCAAGTAAATCGGTCCAGTAGAACCTGAGAAATCGTGGGTATCGTTCCGAAAAAGTCAGTTTTGAGAAAAACGCGTTTAAAGTTTCGCGTAAAGTCTTTTGTTCGATTAGTTCCGGCCGAACCAGTTTGGATGTCGGGTCAGAAAAATGCCTATATCTCCGAAAATAATTCGAATTTTGAAAAATCCTCTTGTACACATTTTATTGAATAGTTAAACTTTAAATATATAAAAAAAAATTTTGATTTTTTTAAATTTCTATACCAGAATCCACCCTTAAAGCCGAGTCGAGCGCATTTTCCTATTTACCCAACACGCGAATTTACGTTCAGCTCGGCCTTGAGATCCCGCTCTGCGGGCACCCTTACTGTACTGCTGCCGGTGCATTTATGCAAATGTATATTTGTGAATATGAGCATATTTACCAGTTGGGATGAAAATATGTTTACTTTATACTTTCAGGATTAAAGAGTCTCAGCCTTCACCGAATCAGAAATGCTTGTGTACCTTAGCAGAAGGAAATGTAAAAAATATTAAGGAACAAGAAAAGATCATTTGCAATGTATCCTGCAAAGCCCAAAAGAAATACGTAGAAGAGGATACTATGCATAAAACGCTGCTACGCCATTTGAAACATAATACAACAAATTCAAATGGTACTTCAACATGTCCCCGCTCATCGGTTAGTGATATTATTTACGACTATGAGATTAACAGCAATCCCACACTAAATGAATCACAAAGAAACAAAAATGTATTAGACACTGAATATAGACCTTCACCAACACAAAACAGTGCGTGCTCATCATTTAAAAATACCTTGACTTCGAATAGTATAGAACATCAGAATTCTATTAAACGACAGTTACATAACAAGTTCAAAAAATATTTAGAAGCGTCGCGTAAAATGAAGCCAAGTATTTACATCGTAGACACTTTACATAATCCTGACCCGCGGCAAGGTTTCCAACATGAAAATAATCGTATGGCTGAGAAAAAAACGGCAAATAATGAACTTTCAAATGAAACAGATGTTGAATGCATTGAAAAAATTGCTAAAAATGCTAAAATAAATAATATCGAATCATTGGATGCACAGAAACAAGAAATGCCATTACTCTCAAAGCAAAAGAAAAAGGATCGCCTTCGAAAATTATTGGCGGTCGCTACACCTTGGCATAAGATAAAAAGTCATCGCCAACTTCGAAACCGTAAAATATTGTTGGTAAAAAGAATAAAAACAGCACCTAATAAAATTCAAAAGAGTGCAAAACCAAGTGTTAGTATTGTAAAACCTGAGCATTGTAGTATAATTTCAACATCCAAAAGCAATCTATCTAAAACAAAGGGTACCACATCAGAAAAAGTAAAGAATCGAGGTTATAAAAAAAAATACAAACGTTTTCATAAAGGTAAGCTAACAGATAAAAGCACACAATCTCCACCCGACACGTCTACTGAAAGTCCTGAATTGAATTGCATTTCATCGCCGATACAAAAAGTCCAAACTACATCAACAGGACGACGTCGACTTAGATCAAAATCGTTTCCAATGCTTTCAACAGTAGATTTAGCTAACAGCAGGAAAGATAATACCAAAATAAATCCCCCAATATGCAACCTTGATAATGAGACCGTTGTTGTTTCATCAACAACCAATAGCTATGACGAGGCGACGTTACTGAAATTAAATAAAGTTGATAGTCCTAGTCAAATATCACACGAGCTTAAATCGGATCAAAATGATACGTCCTGTGTTATTCGAACCAAAGATAGTAGTACCCAAAGTGTTTTTCCCTTGGGTATTCATTTTCTCAGTGCACCCAGTCACCAATTAAATAATCCTGTGAAAACCGTAAATGGTGCAATTGATTATATATATTATGAAATGGATGTGCTCATTATAGTTCAAGAAAGAACCGTTAGCTTTTGGAAGTCTTTTAAACTTATTAACGTCTTAGCCAAATCACAAAATTGCGAAAAATATTCTCATCGAATAAATAATGAAGACATGTATGGACCACCCTATTCTTCAGATATGGATGATACCTCACCTCAATGGCTGCCTTTAGGAGAGTGTCGACGCCTTTCTGCCGGTAAGTTTATTATGATTAAATAAAATATAAATCTCGCACTTGGCAAGACTCACAGACGGCGATAGATTTCCTGGAATATTTTCCACGGGTATCAAATCTTAACATGAAAGATGTACGGAAGTCCTAAGTTCGAATATAACCGATCAAAGCTGAGGAAATACTCTTGGGCATTAGCAAAACTTTATATTACAATGGTTTCTCGAGAATTCAATAATCAATACAAATTATAGCTGCATAGTTCTCGGGGTGCCCAAAAATTCATTATGTTCTTTAACCATAATTATACGGGTTTCACTGTGAAAAAGTTCGATGGAAGACATCGATATGTATCCTGATATTGATATATGGAATTCCTTCCAAGAAGTCTGTAGCTTACTGCATCCATACACCAAAAAGGTGCTGCTTAGTATAAGACCGCATGGCTTATTTCTGTGTACTTTGCCGTACTTTCACTAGTTTTGAACATAACCCTTATATGAGGAGTAGGCATCGTCCTGATTACACCCATTTTGCCAGTAAATGGGCAGGAGTTAAATAGACTTGCCTTTAGAAAGTTTTGCAAATATAACGTTAGGTGTTTCTGTAAAATAAACCTAGTAGAGACTGAGCCGGCGAACACTCTAAAAATTTCTAAACCACGCATGTCTCTCCTTGCGGTGATTATTTGTACAAAACTTGATTGTCGTTGCTTAACTCAGCTTTGACAAATCGATTAACAGAATTTTGTAGACGTGGCTAGAATAGAAAAATCGTAATCCTTGTAAGTTTATGGTATACGTATATACTCAAATGTTACAACAAAGTGTAAACACAGTCTTGGCATCCAGTTGACTGATCAATTAACCGTCGATGGGATTGGTAAAAAAACCTACGACTTAGAAAGATAACTATAGCTTTTGTTATGCAAGGGTAAAATCACTAAATTCTTTGGTACTGTCAGCAATAACAGTGAAATGAACAACAAAATTATAGTCAATATTTATGATAAGGTGTGAAATAGAAACACTTATCACGTAGCCCAAAAGCAAATTTTGTATACCATATTTTTAAAAGAGAAGAATTGCTCTTTATTCTTTGCGAGAACTTCAAAGTGTTGCACGTTTTCCAAATATACTCTCTTGTGTTTTATATTAAAAGACAAACATACAAAGATAAGGAAACGCAAAGTTCGGGTGTAACCGAACATATACACTGTCGTATTTTATAGGGCTCAAAAGGGGGAAGGATTGTGAGGTGTTGACAAAAATTTATATTAAACAAGTAAGGAAGGACTAAGTTCGGGTGCTACCGAACATTTTATACTCTTGAATCTTGCACGAATCGAAGCCAGGGAAATACCTTAAGATGTAAAACGTACTTATGTATTTATAACTCATACATTGACCGACATATTCAGCTTAAGATTTGTTAGAAAAAAGAATATTTCGATTTGATTTCGATTCGCCCATTTTCACACTGTGACATAAGAATATGAAACTTCACAGAAAAGTGGGCAATGCCACGCCCATAGTCCAATTTTCTCACCGGCTCCCATAAACCATCTCTTAAGTAAAATTTAATGTCTCTGCATATTTAGTTATTGATTTATTACGATTTTAGTAGTTTTTACCAGTATGGTTATATGGGGAGCAAGCGAGGTTGTCCTGCGATTTTCACACTTTCGGTAGGAGTTCTTATAATATTTGTGCTGGGCGAATTTGGTTATTGTGGCTTTAGTGGTTTAGGAGATACAGCCGTTAACAGCTAATTAGAAACGCTACCTTTATTGTAGGTAGCTGATGAGTATAATAATTAAATGTTTTTGTATACCGTTATTTATATTCTTAAAAGTCTTGTATTGTTTGCATTACTCTATTTACTGCTAAATTCGCTGATTTTTGTAGTTGTGCAGTTGAAGTTCTGTCAATTTTTTACCAAATATTAAATACGCTACGATATGGAAGGTAAATTAAGTGCGACAGCTAATTAGAAACAGTTCTTTAAAGAATTAAAATTCCTTAAGGTGTTAATTTTTATTAATAATATTATTGATTTCTGGTAAGGATGTGTTTCAAAGTAGTGGTTTAAAGTATATTAATGTATTTCCAATGTTACACGCAAAGTATAACCCTTAAAACTTCAACAGAAATAAATCGCTGAATTACTACCATCGCCCGAAGAGGCCCAAAAAAGAGTTCCACTGACATTCTACATAAAACTCAAGACGAATATAATAGCTAAATATACAAGGAAACAACTGCCCGGCGTTTGTCCGAATTTGGACCCCACGGTAGGACTTCACGCAGGAAACCACTTCTGACTAAAATTCAAACTAAACAACGCGTAGACTTTTCCAACTCTTATTGATCTTGGACAACAAATCAATGGCAGTATGTTGTTTGGAGCGATGTAACCAAAATTAATCGCATAGATCCTGATGGTCGAACGTATGTTCGCCGACCAATCTATCAAGAATTTGATCCTCGCTATGTTTCACACGTACTGAAGAATCAATCATGATGTGGAAATTTTTTCCCTGGAATATTGTAGGTCCGTTCCATACGATTGATGTAATTTTAAAAAAGGAGAAATACGTCGACATTCTAAAAAATGTCATTCTGCCATGGACTAATCAAGAATTTGCCTGTTATATGGAAATTCCAACAAAAGAACAATCCAAAGTATACGGGAAAGTTGACAAAAAAGTTTTTTGTTAAAAATTCCATGAATGTTTTGGAGTGGCCTCAAGAGAACACATCTCTGTTGATGTCAAAAAAGCTGTAGGTGCCAAAAATATCACAAATATGGATGTCCTTTTTGATAAAATTAGGACGGCATGGCAAGCAACACTAGTGGTATGTTGTCAGAGTCTTATAACGACAATTCACAGTGGATGTGAAGCAGTATTAACCGTCCGGTCCATGACCGGGTACCCGGGTATCCATTTCAATTTACATGTCAATTTTTCTTAACTCCTCCTCAAAAAAATTTTATGGCCGCCTGGATCCCCAAAATTAAAGTTATTTGACATCCATTTTTCATCAAAATTTTTTAGAATCAATTATTTAATAAAAGTTATTAGCTATCAAACTTGATACCCCCTCCTATCAATAACCAGGTACCCGCTGAGAAAAAAATAGTTAGTAAGAACAAAATAACTCCGTTTTTATTTATTTTAGTAATATTATTTTCTATTTTCTTACTATTTGTTTATTTATATTGCTGTATTTATTATGATACAATGCTATATAAGAATTAAAGTGTATTAAATTATTCTGTACATCCTTCACATGTCGTGGTTGTAATACAGTGTTCATCACAAATAGGTTTCTCACATACTGAACATATTTTTCTAGTTTTGCGACGTTTTTTGAATTCACTGTGAAGACATTCATAGCATACACCAGTAATCTTTTTCCTTCCAGTTGAATTGCGCTGCTTCTAAGGTCTCAATGATACAGATGATGTTGGCTGTATATTTAGATTGACAGCTCGACCAAGTAGAGATTCAATCGCCACTTTCGGTGAGAAATGCCTCATAATTTGTGCATTATTCGCACGATTTTCAACAAATGGAGTACACAGCTCTCTGCCCAATTGCCGATAAAATAAGCGTCGTTCATACGATTTTTATACTCTCGCAACAATGTTGCTAAGGAGAGTATTATAGTTTTGTTCACATAACGGTTGTTTGTAAGTCCTAAAACTAAATGAGTCAGATATAGGGTTATATATACCAAAGTGATCAGGGTGACGAGTAGAGTCGAAATCCGCATGTCTGTCTGTCCGTCCGTGCAAGCTGTAACTTGAGTAAAAATTGAGATATCATGATGAAACTTGGTACACGTATTCCTTGGCTCCATAAGAAGGTTAAGTTCGAAGATGGGCAAAATCGGCCCACTGCCACGCCCACAAAATGGCGGAAACCGAAAACCTATAAAGTGTCATAACTAAGCCATAAATAAAGATATTAAAGTGAAATTTGGCACAAGGGATCGCATTAGGGAGGGGCATATTTGGACGTAATTTTTTTGGAAAAGTGGGCGTGGCCCCGCCACCTACTAAGTTTTTTGTACATATCTCGGAAACTACTATAGCTATGTCAACCAAACTCTACAGAGTCGTTTTCTTCAGGCATTTCCATATACAGTTCAAAAATGGAAGAAATCGGATAATAACCACGCCCACCTCCCATACAAAGGTTATGTTGAAAATCACTAAAAGTGCGTTAACCGACTAACAAAAAACGTCAGAAACACTAAATTTTACGGAAGAAATGACAGAAAGAAGCTGCACAGAGGCTGTTTTTAAAAATTGAAAATGGGCGTGGCCTCGCCCACTTATGGACCAAAAACCATATCTCAGGAACTACTCCACCGATTTCAATGAAATTCGGTATATAATATTTTCTTAACACCCTGATGACATGTACGAAATATGGGTGAAATCGGTTCACAACCACGCCTTCTTCCAATATAACGCTATTTTGAATTCCATCTGATGCCTTTTCTGTATAATATATGTATACATTAGGAACCAATGATGATAGCGGAATAAAACTATACAAAAATACGGTATTTGAAAAATATATAAATGACGTATAATGAAATCTCGATTATCACTTTATCATGCGAGAGTATAAAATGTTCGGTGACACCCTAACTTAACCCTTCCTTACTTGTTTAACAAGCATTTTATTATTCTCGTAATATAGAATATATGCTGCAAGGCAGGCAATATCGAGAATATTGTAAAAAAATGCTAGAGGCCTTCGTTGAGTTGACCTTTTTGTAGTATATCTACCAAGCATTTTATCCATCGTGTCTACTCCAGCTTTGGGCTTCGGGTTTTTTCTGTGCACTATCACGAATTTTTGCTTCGTGATGCATTGATGATAGCATAATTACTACCTTGTTTTTTTTTTTTTTGGCACATAACTACATAGAGTTACTTTTTCATGAAAGCCAAACACAGTGGATAATTCTTCTCGAGTTTTTGAAACAGCCATTGCTGGTGGAATGTATCAAATCGAATAAAACGAATAATATTCCAGAAGCGATTGATACTCATTGCTGCGCGATATAATGGATATGAATACGGCTGCCACATTTCCTTTGCATTATCAGTATTTGAATTATTTGCGCCAGAAGTTATCAAAATAGCCAAAAATGCATAAAATTCCTGCAGCTCGAGATTTTTCCTTTCTAATTGTTTTTTTTCTGGATTTTTTTCATTATATGCTGTATACGTTGAGATTGCCTTTTTATTAGTATGGCGTATAATGATATTAGCCATTTCCGGTGTGAAAAATAATTTAAATGTGTCTAGATTAGACAACAAATTGGTGTTTCTATTAGGTCCACTTCTTTCTCGCACAATATTACGTCTCTCAGCTTGATGTTCATTTGGTGGTGTCGCAGCCCACTGAGTGCCATCTTTTGCTTTTAGTCCAGACAACGTCGCTTCTATTTCACATTGTTCATCTTCATCTTTATCCTCTCCATCTTCACCTTCTTCATCTTCTTCGTCTTTATCTTCTCCTTCTTCTTCATTATCTTCATTATTGGGTGCAATTTCATCATCTATTATAAAAAAAATACACAATTTATATTACATAAAATACGTTATAATTATCAATATACTCAAGAGAAAATAGAAGTGTTAATTACCGCCTCGTTTGGTGGAAAAAATTCATCAACACTACTATCCAGCACGTGGTCATCATCAGATTCTTCTGCTTCGAACGTTTTCTCGAAATTTTTATTTTCTTGAGAACGGGTGACTCTATGGTCAAAAATAACTAATTAGTAACTCTGTTCACTAGGCTTGTAGAATTCCAACTGAATACGTTTCTTTCTTTTCGTGCGAAATATAAAGGGGGCGGCTTAGGTACCCAAATATCCATTGTTCTTGACACTCAGCTTTCGTTATTTCTTTCGGTCCGAAATGGAAAGGGGATAGGTACCTAAATATCCCTTGACCTTGGCACTCAGCTTTCGTTATTTCTTTCCGTCCGAAATGAAAAGGGGATAGATATCTAAATATCCATAGACCTTGGCACTCAGCTTTCGTTATTTCTTTCCGTCCGAAATGGAAAGGGGATAGGTACCTAAATATCCATAGACCTTGGCACGTTATTTCAACGAGAACTATGGAATATGTCCCCATTTATAGTTATTTCCTGTGCCATGTAGCCAAATTACACAGAAAAAAAATTTTATTTAGTATACTAACGATTTCTACATCTGCTTCACTCCGGTCATTGAACGAAAGGTGAAAGTAAAAGGGTTAAGTAACAAAATACTAACTGAAAGTAAGCAATTTTTTTAATAACAGCATTTTTTGCTTATAAAAATTTTCGTTTCTAATTAGCTGTCGCACTCAAATCGTTGATTCTACACATTTTTGTTAAAAAGGATTTTTAATTAAAATTTTTACTATTAGAGTTTAACGTTAAACTTCATGAAAATGAGAAAATTGGAAAATAACATCATTTACTCCAAACTACGTAGCGTTTCTAATTAGCTGTCAACGGCTGTATGTCTTATATTTTTCAAAATTATTTGCCAACCTGTGCCTCTTGCTACTGCGATCCCCTGTGCCAAATTACAGTTCAATATCTGGATTTAGTGCTTAGTTATGGCACTTTATGGGTTTCGGTTTTCGGTTAGTGGCGTTTTGTGGGCGTGGCAGTGGTCCGATTACACCCATCTACGAACTCGAGTTTTAGGGTGAGCAAACTATTTTACTCTGTAGGAACAGATTGCAAAAGTATAAAAATGTCGCGTATAAAAATGTTCATTATTTAAAAAAATCTTGAATGAATTGCAATCATATAGTATTTGGTATCTTATTATATGTCAGGTCATAGTCTCAATTGTATTATTATATTTAACTTCGTGTCGACGATAATTATATTATATCAAATAAGACTCAACCGAAGTGGCTAAATTTAAATTATTAAGTTAATGTGGAAAAAGTCAACCCGAGGATCGAAATTCATTACAATATTTCATCCGTTTTCATTTCAGTCATGTGGAAAGTCACTATTAGGGTAAAATGAGGGTAGAGATCTGGACTGATTGCATTAACTTTTGACATTGCTCGTGGTATGGCTTTTCTCCTAAAGGTGGATGGTGTCACGCGAATTAAATCTATGTTATTAGGCTGAGTTATGACAGAAATTTGCGTGGATGTACAATAAGAATATTTTTAATATGAATCCACTTATGGTGAAGTCATAAATACGTCCCCTATATATATCACAATTACTTTTAGGTGATACAAACAACCGTTAGGTGAACCAAATTTTTAAAAACGGAGCAACATGTTTCCAGGGAATAAAGGATGGGCTATCAAGTAAACAGATGTAAGCAATGAAATGTAGTTGGCAATAAATTTGGTAAAAAATTGTATTTCATGGTAGAAAATTTAACGAGTGCTCAGCATCAATGATCCGTAATGCAATAACGTATAAAAAATAACACGAAAACCGAGGTCGCAGCTAGATTCTTTCACAGTTTTCCGGACAAAATATTGTCAAGTACGACAAAACTCAACCAAAAATGTCTGCTGTAGAAATCCCAGGCGATTTAAATTTAATTTAATTTTAAATCATGGTGAGTGGAATATAATGGTAAGGGAATGTTTCTTGTTCAAAGGCGTTTAACTGATCCATCGAGTTGAAGGCATAATGGACCAGGACGTATAAGCGAATATACTTCAAAATGTTATGCTGAACAATGATTCCAAACATACCTGTAGGCGGGCACAGAAATGACTTCCGGTCAAAGGAATTGTGGTTATGGACAAGCCAGCCAATTCCAATGTGAAATAAAGTTTTATATAATAAACCGTTTGCAACCGGAGTCAAAACTATTTTTTTTATTTTTTATTTATTTACAAGAGAGCTAATTATATATAATTAATTCACTAAGTTAAAGCGCTGGCTACTAAGGCCTTCGGCTCTTATATTACAATATTATATGTGTCTATAAGTATCTAACATTGGTATACATAGTTACAATTAAATTAAGTTTGATATCTTACATATTTTTAGAAAATTGTTGATTGCCCTGATTTTGTCAGTATTTGGTGTCTTTAAAAGATTTGATGGTTTCGTTTTACCAAAAGTAGTAGTCCTAGACGTATTTAAAGCGGTGCATTCATTTAGGATGTGATTTACTGATATATTTGGCTGATTACAATATGAACAGCTTGGCTTAGCCCAGGCCCGTCCAACATAATTTTGTGAAGGGCCAGGTTTAGAATTTTCATAACCGTAGCGGGCCAAAAAAAAAAAATAAAATGACGTTCAGTTTTGGTATATTTATTTATTTATAAAAAGCAACATCACATATATTATTAATGTAACTATGGCCTTAGCATATAAAGATATTCTTATTCTTAAAATCTAATTAATGAGATGTCTGAAATTTTTTCTGTTTGCACAGCGCATCTATGTCAGCTGGAGTTTTAGAAGTGGCTATGCGCAAAATGCCTTTAAGATGGCTATCTAATAAAGATGATCTGGTTTTTGATTTGTTAAATTTCATGCGAGAAAACAGCTGCTCGCAAACATATGTATGTACTACCAAATAAAGAAATATGTTGAATAGCCAGCTTAGTAAGGTTTGGGTATTGACTGGGTGTAATTTACTTTTTGTTAAATTAAATTAAGTTTGGAAGACAATATGCCGTTTTTAGATGAGAGCTGCTTTGCAATTCTATTAACTCCAGCTGTAAACTCAGCGCAGCGCCTTCAATTTCAACATCAAATGGATTTTGAAACACTTTCATGCATGGAGATTGTGATTTGAAGTCTGCGAATCTGTCGTCAAACTCATTCCTTAATATTTGTAACATCAACACGTACTTGTCAAAATCCAAGGTATCTTGCTTTCCTGTAGATAAGGTCTCCCAATGAATCAACTGCTTTTGTTCCAGCTGCTTTTCCAACAACAAAAGCTTTTTTGTGAAAGCTAGTACGTGTTCGTATAACTGTGTGCATAGTTGGTCTTTCTCTTGTAGTTTTAAGTTAAGATCAGAAAGATATTTAGTTATGTATATCAACCAGGAAAGCCAGATCTGCCAACCACTCCTCATCAGTAAGGAAAGTAATTTCTTGGTCTTTGTTGCCACGAAAAATCTTTAAGTCGTCCAGCAGGGAATAGAATCGTTTTAGTGCAGCTGCTCTGCTGAGCCAGCGAACGCGACTGAAGTATACAATGTCTTCGTGATCTGAACCGACATCAGCCAGAAAAGCCTGGAACTGTCTGTGGTTAAGCCCTCTTGCGCGTATAAAATTAACTGTCTGCACTACTTTATTCATCACGTATTTCAGGCCTATACAACTGGGATGCCCAAAGACTATGAGAGATGGCGGGCCGGATGAAAGGCCTATGCGGGCCGGATGGTGGCCCGGGGGCCGTATGTTGGACAGGCCTGGCTTAGCCGTTTTGTTTAAAAGATGACTGTCAGTTGGGTGGTTTGGCTTGGTACCAGAGAGATTATGTTCCTTGTTATGGTGTTGGAAATTTGACCAATCTCTCGATGCTGACTCGTCAGTAGTGGTTCTTTTCCAGCCATTTTTGCACGGTCATCTGCAAGTTGGTTTCCTCTAATACCAGTATGCCCAGGGATCCACATGATCTTAATTCTGTTTTTGTGTTGATACATAATTTCTTTTATTTTGTTGATCAGCACTGAGTTTGTCTCATTTAAAATAGCGTTAATTGTTGATTTGCTATCTGTACATATGATATATTTTTTTCCTGTTTGTGCGACAAATAGAACCGCTTCATATATCGCAGCCGCTTCAGCTGTAAATATCGAGCAGTACGTTGGTAAAATTCCGACGGTTATGGTGAGACCTTGGTCGTTTGTTATCGCAAACGAAGTGTGGGTGTCTGATTTGGATCCGTCGGTGTATATTAATTTCCACTCCGGTTTGTACTTTACTACTGCGTCATTGAATAGCTGGATATATTGCTCTGCATTGGTGGATGTTTTTTGAAATTCGATTAGCGTACTTATTATAGATGGTTTCAGCGTTAGCCAGTGCGGGTGAGTGTTCACTTTTAAAAGTTGCGGTGTCGAAGTCATATGAAACCGATTGATAATATTCAAGCATTTTATGATCGTAGATGGCTTGTTGGTTTTAGGATTTGTTTTCAGTAGATTAAACAAGATCGAGTTTTTACACTGCATGAACTTTGGTATGAGCATCATTGTGTTAAATTTTATTCTATGATGAATGTTTGGAAGACCTATTTCAGTTATTACTACTTTGGTTGGTCAGGTGGGGAATGCACGAATGCTTCTTCTTGCCGCCATGTGATAAGGGGTTTCAATGAGAGTGAGATGCTTTTTTGCACAATGTCCATAAATTGCGAGCCCAAAATCTATTTTTGACAACATCAGTGCTTTTGTGATATTTACAAGTGTTGAGATGTGTATGTGACAGTGTTTAATCTATTGAGTAAGCTTAATCTAACATATTTACAATGTTCCTTAAATGTTAGCTTTTTATCAAATAATATACCAAGTATTCTTAAGATGTTAGTATGTGGGATTTGAGTATTTTCAAGGGAAAGGTTAGGAAAGGTGCAATTTCTTTTTCTGCAGATGTGAAATGTTGAACTTTTGCTTGCAGAAACTTTGGTTCCTGTCGCCTTAGACCATTACATTATGTCGGTCAGAATATTTTAACTTCGTTCAAGTTTTTTAAAGCCGAGAATATTAATACATCGTCAGCGTAGATAAGGTGGTCAACGTTGCGGTTTAAGGCTATTAAGTTGCTGAGTTGATTAAAGGCTATAATAAATAACGTTGCTGAGAGAGGAGATCCTTGTGGTACGCCGTAATGAAGGGGGAAAATATTGGAGTTGAAGTTGCTAACACTTACTTAAAATTTACGATTTGAAAGAAATGCCTTTATAAAATTATACATTTTGTTTCCAATGTCCCATTTTTGTAGTTCTTGTAGTACTGTAGGGGCTCCGATTCTATCAAAAGCTTTTTCAAAGTCTAGGATGGTTTTTCGCAGATATTGTTGAAGAGGCGCAATGTTCAAAGTAAAGTAGGGGGTCAATGACACCAAGACCACTTTAAAAAGCGAACTGATTGGGGCTTATTAAATTTTTTTGTTTGGTATACCACATTATTCTTTTTGAAATGATTTTTTCCAAAACTTTTGCCATACAAGGAATCAAAGAAATTGGTCTGAAGTCAGCGATTGAGGTATTTGATTTGTTAGGTTTGGGGATAGGGATTATAATAGCTTTTTTCCACTCCTGAGGCAGTAAGACTTGTTGTAATATGTTATTGTATAAAGTTATCAATCTGACTTTTAAGGAGTGTGGGAGTAAAGTAGGGGGTAAAAAAATTTTGTCTGATCCAGGTGTTTTTCCAGACATTTTGCTAATAGTAAAATCAAATTCTTCAATTGTAATGGGATATTCTATCAAGGTTGCTTCAAAACACAGTGATGAGTTGTAGTAATTTTGTGAAATTACTTCATTTGAAAGAGTAATATTTATTAATTTATTTATTTATAATAATTCATATAACAAAAAGAGTTTTATTATATAAATACATACATAACAAAAAGAGTTTTATTATATAAATACATAAACGCAGCACTGGCTACGAGGCCTTCAGCCGTCTTGTAATTATAACTAGGTGAAAAAATCCATTTGCTAAGGGTTAGTAAAGATGTAAGTTGCTTAAATATATTTTAACAAATCGTTGGTTTTTAAGAATCTATATACAATCATCACGTTTTTTTCTGAAGGTTCACTTAGTAGTTTTATGAGATCAATGTTGCCAGAGTTGTGGGCTGTTGGGTGAAGCATCGGACAGAGTGTGAGTAAGTGTTTGATAGAAGCGGTGTCATCGCAAAGGGGGCAAATGGATGGGATTATACCCGATAGTAAGTGGGCGTGTGTTATGATAGTGTGTCCAATCCTTAATCGAGTATATGTCTTCATTGCGCTAGTTGGAACTGTTGACGAGTAGATTATACGATTTCTGGCTGGGTTTATGACCGCGTAGTGGTTTTGTAGTAGTTTTGTGCTTAATAAGGTTAAGAATGTCTTGCTTGGATGAGACGTAGTATGTTAAGGCAGGAGTCCTGGCTACATTTTTCGCAGCGAGGTCTGCAAAGTGGTTGCCTGTAATACCCTCATTGCCAGGGATCCACATTACTTGGATTTTCTGAGGGACACCAATGACCGCGTCCCCGATAACTTCTATTATGGGATTGCGATTGGAAGGAGACGTTATTGCAGACATACACGATTTGCTGTCTGTACAGATGAGGAACTTTCCTTTAGTCTTTTTTGCGTAATTAACTTGCATGAAGGATAGCAGATCCTTCAGCGGTAAATACAGAGCTCGTTGAGGGAAGAAGCCAATTGCAAATAATTTCTCCTGTGGCAGTGACAACTGCTTACGAAGTGGAATCGATGGACTTGGAGCCATCCGTAAACAATAACTTCCAGCCATTATTTGTGTAATTAGATTCCAGTTCAGCAAAGGTTTGTTGAAAGACTTCGTTTGGTGTGTTTTGCTTGGACAAAAACATAAGCTTATTCTGTAGTATTTTATCATTGATCAGACAGGGAGGATGTCGAGTGGTGAATTTGCGTGTTGCGTTACGTAAAATATTATTTTCTGCAGCGAAACTTAAGCATCTCGAAATAGCCGATTGTATTCTTGGAATTTTTCTTTTTTTCGTGGCATGCGTGATAGTTGTATTTAGTAATGGGTTGATGTTCTCAGCCGTTTTCGCAAGAATTTGAAGCGAAGAATCTATAATTTTATTTTGAATAGTTGGTAAACCAGATTCAGCCATTATCGTTTTTATTGGCGAGGTTGGAAAGGCCCGGAGACTTCGCCGTATTGCGCAATGGTAAGGTGCATTTAAAAGGTTGATACTGCTTTTGGAGCAATTGCCATAGATGGGGAGCCCATAATCTATTTTTAAAGTTAGCAAAGCTCTGACAACATTGACTAGTGTGTTCGGATGAATAAATGAATGCTTAGACGAGAGATATTTAACAATATTTAATCGTGACATTAACGAGTTTCTGACATATTTACAGTGAGCATTAAAATTATAATTAGAGTCAAAAATTAATCCTAGTATTTTCAGCTGTTTTTACATTCGATGTTAGCTTGGTTGTGGGT
This sequence comes from Bactrocera neohumeralis, assembly GCF_024586455.1. Lineage (NCBI taxonomy): Eukaryota > Metazoa > Arthropoda > Insecta > Diptera > Tephritidae > Bactrocera > Bactrocera neohumeralis. The sequence continues at coordinate 36,508,225 of NC_065920.1, forward strand.
TAGTGAAATACCGTTGCAATTTTGCTTCCTACATACATGAAGGATATGTGTTTTGTCTAAGGAAAGTGAAGCACCAGACTCCAGTGACCAAGTCTCAATTCTGGCGAGTATATTAGTAAATAAGGATTGAGCTAAATTAACGTCAGAGACTTTTGTGTAGATTAGGACATCGTCAGCATAGATCTGGTGCTCAACTCCTATGTAATTTTTTATCATCCTACTAATATCATCGAAAGCAATGATAAAAAGGAGGGCTGAAAGAGGTGAGCCTTGCGGCGTACCATTAGAAAGCGGGAGTGTTGAAGAAAGAAAACCATTTACGTTGACTTTGAGTTTTCTGTTTGTGAGAAAGTTAGTAATAAAACATATCATATTCTGGCCTATTTTCCATTTTCTAAGTTGTCGAATAATAATATGGGCTCCAATTTTGTCGAAAGCTCTGTGAAAGTCCAGAGATAGTACGGACACGTGGTTTTTGCTGGACTAAGCGTTAGTAATGAAGTAGTCTAGTTGGATTAAATCATCTAACGTGCCTTGACCTTTTTTGTAGGCGACTTGATTCGGTGATATGAACTTGTTTCGCTGAGCATACCACATCAAGCGGTTAACCACGATCTTTTCCAAAATTTTGCCCATACATGGAAGGAGGGAAATCGGCCTATAGTTAGCAAGTTCATCAGAGGATTTGTGTGGTTTAAATATTGGTATAACACAGGACGTTTTCCAAAATTGGGGGTAGACACCAGTATTGAAAATTTTGTTATAAAGTTTTACCAATCGGAGCTTGAGACTTTTTTGGAAATATGTTTATATTTGACCTCTTACGTTAGAGGAAGAGGATCCCCATAGTGGACTCCAAGCATTGAAATCTCCGATGATTATGGTGGGTGGAGAAACAGCGTTTGTGATATTTATAAGATCACCTGCATCAAACTTTAGATGCGGAGGGATATAGCATGAGATCATAGAAAATTTGAAACCTATGTTAACTTCTATCGTTTTTATGTTTGATTTGTTTTTTAATAAATAAGGCAATGCCTTGTTTAGATGATTTGTTTTGTGGTAAATTATGAAAATGACCGATGTATTTGTGGGGCGTATACGCTGATTGTTGTAGAGAAGTGGTCGGCATGAGAGGATCTGTCACTATGTTGGTGAGCACGAAAAAAAGTAGCCCAGTGAGAAATTGGAATTAAAATTAAGCATCTAATCTAAATAATTAATAGTATAATGAAAATTAACAAAATGTCTTTTAAGGATATATTCCCTATTATCTTTAAAAGGCTTGGAACATAAAAGGCATTGCATGGCACCAAAGGCATTTAGAATCATAAAATATTTCTTGCAGGGCATATTTGGTTTTGCGCTATAGTCTCGCGTGATGTTAATTCGTTGCTGGCTCGACAACGACTGAACGATAGAGCATAAGCGTACGTGTGAAGTTAGTTTGCACAATTGTGCTAAGAAATGCCGACCACTGTTGTAGAGTAATCAAAGGGAGTTGGGGATGAGTCATCGACTACACTTGTTGTTGGGAGAGAGTACGTTGAATTTGTTGCGTTTACTATGGTTGTTTCATTTTCAATATTTGTGCTATTTGTTTTAGAGTTAGAATTTGTTGAGTTTACTGTGGTGGTTTTATTTTCATTGCATCGTTGTTCGTGTATTATTTTAGAGTTAGATGGTGAAGATGAAATAGGAGTAGAAGAAAAGATTTGCGCTCCTCTTTGGGTAATTTGTTTGTTATTGGAGAGATCTATGTTTGTCGGATTGTTAAGTATGTTAGTGAATGAAGGAGATGAAGAATTAAAAACATGTGGTATTTAAAATTGCTAATAATTAATGGCAACCCCTTCTATTTCATTGCTCACAGTTGTATGTATGTATGTTAAATAAGTTTCACATAACGAAATATTCAGAAATTGGTCACATGGAGAACTATTAAGTGGAGCCAGCATAGAATGAAATGAAATTTGCCATTTCGTTATTTCATAAATTTTTGCGTTACTTAAAAAATATACAGCTGAAATAAATTTGTTCATTTGTGATACACTCATTTCCGCCATTATAGACAATTTTCAGCTATGATCGATGTACTGTTCCGGTAAATATTTATATATATATATATTAAACTGATACTTCTCATGCCTTTTTATAGTTAGTCAATTCCATATATCGATAATTTAGAGAGAAATTCAATTTCAATTAATGTGTTTGTTTACATAAGTTTTGGCACACTGTCATGACATAAACTTTGCTTGTAAAATTATTTCAAATCTATTTGTTCTTGCAGGGTTATCAGATACATATATGTATTCTTAAGTATTAGTTTTTTGTACATGCGTAAATAGTATTTCTATGGTAATGATATATGGTTCTTTTTTTCATAAAGATATGGAGATTTTAACATCATACGCAAATCGAATTTGCATACACAACTCTATACCCATTTATGTTGAAATGCGTTGCCGAGAGATACCGCATGAGAGACGTGATTGCAACCTTCTTTCATTGTACATTAATATATACTATTTCAATGATGAAGATATGGTTGCTAAAATACATTCAATTCAACTTGATGCCGTTCAGGGGTAATAAATTTACTCTACTTATATTATTAAACATTTTTGATGTTCCTAATTTACTATGCTTACAGTTTACCTACGGATGTCGTGTACACCACAATAACTGATTCCCGATACTTTATTATGTCTTGGCCACAGCAAAATATATTGGGCAAACCACGATCGGGTCTCTGCAAATATTCATTAACACCAAATCTCGATACCTTGGCAAGCATACGTGACTTCAAGCATATTAAACATTGTGTTCGTTATCTAGAATGTACCACAGGTATAGGTGTCTTTCTTTACCACGTACTATATTTAAACATATTTTTATATATTAATAGATGATAAACTACTTGGCTTTGGAGATACACAACTAACGATATGGGACCACCGTAGTGGTGATGTTTTAATGAACTATGACTTTAATATGAAGCTGGGTCGAAACTTAGGTTCTATTTATTACCCTAGTCTAGAAATCGGTCAAAACAGCGTCCTGTTATTATGTCAATATAAAACAAAAATAAGCGAGAATGAATATGAAGCAACCGAACTTATATTTATTGCTTGTAGTGTATCGCACACAAATCCGTCACATCGAGTTCTGAGACGTCTGAAAACACCTAGCAAAGCTTTTGATGCATTAGAAAACGCAATAAACACTGGTGATTATATTGTCATAACGGCAAAAAATGACGAGGAAATTTGGATAAATAACTCGGATGCTACTACGATAACAAAAGTACCGCCTCAATATACTAGACGATTCTATGCACGGGGAAGATCACAAATAATAGAATTCACATGTAAAAGCCTTACAGTGGACTCGTTTTCAAATCATGTATTAAAGTTGGCAGCGAATCCGACTGTTAATGAAACAAAGTCTAATAAGGCGGAGTAATATGGTGATATATTTAAAATATTTGGGACATCTTTTTTAAGGTGAACTAAACTGTATAATTTGATTTTTATGTTCAACTCCTTAAAATATATTCTGGAATATGTAGTTATTGTTCTTTTCTTATATACGAATTAATTTTGAATTCAATTCATCCAAAATTTCTAGTTCTCAAAAGTAAAAATTTTCTCCGCAGCGAAGCTACGTACATATATGTATGTATATGCAAATAATTAAAAACAAAAATAGAATACCATTAATTGTGGAAAAAATATACGATATATTTAATACCATATTTTTTTACTAAATGTCGAAAAGTTTTCTAACGTTTCAAATAAATTTGTTTTAGAAACGCATACAGATTCTTTGAATGGGCATTAAATATATTGTTTATGTTTGTTCACATCTTCTTCATATATTTATAAATAAAAAAATTGATTCATATCTGGTGAAAAATAAGTTTCTGGAAAATCACTTTAAATGAACTATTTTTGAGAGCCGAGAGTGCTGTACATAAGACGTAAAAATTTTTTTACTAGCGATCAAAATGCTTAACCTAATTCGGCTTAAGATGCCTTTAACTAATTGTCACATACTTAAGGATGTCATTGGTCTAACCTTGATATTAGACATGGTCATAAGTATAAGTAACTCACTCACTTTCTTCACTTTATTTTAAATGTCTTTTATGAATACGGAAATTGTAATATTTTAAATAATAGCAATAAAGTTAGTCTTAGTGAACTTACAATTAAAAAAGAGTCTTTTTCTATGGATGGAAAGGGAATTAATACATTCTAAATTTTTTATATTGATTTTTAGAAGAAAAAGTGGTATGTTACAAACTTAATATTATGTTTTGCTTCTAAATAATCAGACAGTGACTAAAAGGAAGACACAAGACAATTCTCACGACAGCCGGTTGTACTTTACTGAAATTGACCCGGATTTTATCCAGCCAAGGGCTTTTTTAATTCGGCGATCTGACCCTATTTTGATAAGTCAGTTCTAGGTTAAGATTGTAATTATTGACCGGCATTGAGTACAACCCGGGCCCGGAGGAACTTTTTTGCTGAGTTTGGGCTAGAATGCTCTATTCAAACTCTACTTAGGTTAGTTGTGACATATGTAATGGATGGAGCTATCTGAAATCCTGCTCATAGCTCCATTCTCCCAAGGCACTACTCTATTACTGCGCCACTTCCAGCCAAGTGTCCAACAAAGGACCTCTACTCTCCCTAGGAGCTTAAACGGGAAACATTACTCCCAATCTATTTAGACCGAGAACTCACCTCAATACCCATTCCAAACGTTGACGAACGTCAATGGGATCGCAGCAGCTACCGCTCGCGGAAGTCGGAAGAGTGGTCCCTCTACAGAAACCTAGGAAACCCACCAACAAAGGGGACTCTTATCACCCGATAACTCTCCTTTCGCCAGCAGTGAAGACACTTGAGGCCTTGCTACTCCCGATATTCTTCCGCAAAGTGCACAGCACAACCACAGCACTTAATTTCATAAACTATCTGGCCTCAACCAAAAACCACCTTGTGAGAGGACGATCCTCGTTGCGATGAACTTGTCAAAAGCCTTTGACACAGTCAATCACACAACGCAACTTGAGGACATTGAACAATCCCTGATTCAGGATTGAAGAGGTGGACTATGAACTACCTGAGAAGTCGGCAATCATCCGGACTGTTTCGAGGTCAAAATTCCAAATTGAGAAGAATTCAACAGGAGGTTCCTCAGGGTGGTGTTCTCTCCCCGTTACTGTTTAATTTCTACATTTCGAAACGTCCCCAACCACCAGTGAGAGTTGCTATCACCTCTTACGTCGATGATTGCACGATATTGATTACTCCGCACCAATATGGTCGTCTGGATGCAGTGAAACGCAGACCAGCTTCAGACGAGACAAAACGCTGCTCTCCGGACTATAACGGGACGCCACTTGATGTTCCGGTAAAACACCTACACAGTGATGCCCGTATGGTTCTGGATAATGAACATAGCGAACTCATCTCCAAGCAGTTTCTGCTTGTAGCGGAGCCGCTTTCTAGAAACATCAAGAAGCTTTTCCTTACCACGTCGAAGACATTAGACAGTACACCGAAGGAACAAAAAATTGAGAGAAGTCGCAGGTATTCATCGTTAAAAGCCGCCCTCAATCCTTATAAATGAAAACAATGAGGTGATATTTGACATAAATGGAAAAACTATATGGAAGAAATATATTGAAACCGTTTTTTTCGAATGACAGTAGATTGAACCAGAACCTTAACCTCCATCACAGACCAACTGGCAATTATATTACGAAAGACGAAATAGAGAGCGCTATACAATCAATGAAAAATTACAAAGCAACAGGTCTGGATGAGGTTCCAGCTGAAATTTTAAAGTTGATAAAAATATGACTCTCTTAGTAAAGCTTTTTAACCACATTTATGACAATGGCCAATATCCAAAAGACTGGTTAAAATCTACATTCCTATCACTACCCAAGAAAAATAATGCGAAACATTATAGTGAATACAGTCTAATTAGTCTCTAATTGCACATGCTCTCAAGATATTTCTAAAAGTCATTCACGCCGGAATATATAGAAAATGTGAAGAGTCAATGAGCAAGACGCAATTTGTCTTCAGAGAAGGTCTTGGAACACGCGAGGCATTGTTCTGTATACAAGTTTTGGTGCAAATGTTTTATTGATTATGAGAAAGCTTTCGACACCATTAAACACGATAAACTTATGGAAATTCTTCATTCTATGAGAATAGATAAAAAAAGAGATTCGTTGCATAAGAAATCTATTTTGGCAACAAACCGCCCATGTAAGCATCAATGGTGATATAACCGAAGAAATATATATTTCACGAAGTGTAAGACAGGGATGCATTCTGTCACCCTTGTTATTTAACATATATTCGGAAGTAATATTTCAAGAATCCGTAACCAGTATTGATCAAGGTGTGAAAGTGAAAGGTATTTTCAACAATAATATACGCTACGCAAATGACACTACACTTAAACATAGCTGATAGCTTGATATGATTACAAGAACTTGTAAACCGAGTTAACTTACGTAGTGACGAATATGGCCCATGGATAGATAAAGTTACAAACAGTGAAGTTTTGAGTAGTGTGAACCGCAATAAAGAGTTGATAAAGACTTTAAAACAAAGAAAATTATTATATATAACAATTATCCAAGGAAAAATTTAAGGAAAACAGGGTATTGGCCGAAAACAACTTTCGTGGCTTCGAAACATTCGACAATGGACAGGAATCCAGAACGTTGGCAACCTTATACTTGTAGATGTGGCGACAGATAGAGAGAAATATGATGCGATAATTAAACTCCTGTGATTTTTTAATATATAGTACAATAGATATATTTAACATGTAAACAATACATTACACTGTGCAAAATTTTTGGGATTATTGTCTGGGGGGTGAGAAATTCCAAGTCAGGGTGATGGTACTAGGTCAGTATAGTAAAACCCTCAAAGGACATTTTGGCAAATTCATAGCAATTCAATGGATTGTGACCTTCGCCAGGATTAGTCCAAGTCATTGGGATACCAAATGGCATACTTTCACGTCTTCTATTTTTCCAATCCATTAGACGGTTGTAGCAGCTTTTACACACTATATTTGGTATCCAATTTTCGTTCACTATAACATTTTGGTTGAAGTACATCTCGTATGTTTGAACAAAATCAGTACTGAAATTTCCCCTTTTTTTATGTGTTGAGACATATTGACCACAGCAGTAGCAAAAGCTATTTATGTATATCTGTATCAAAATGTTACAACTAAGCGAAAAAACATCAAGATAAGGAAAAAATTTAAAAGGTCATAAACAAAACTGACACATACGAACGCCAAACCCTTTGAGGGTTTTACAATACTGACCTACCATCATCCTGACTTGGAATTTCTCACCCCCAGATTAGCTGTTGTACTGTGTTATTATATTATTATTAATCTTATTAATATTGTACATATTAGTAAATGTTATATGATCACCAATGTACGAATTGGCAAATAAAGAAGAAGTTACTTGTTATGCAAGAATAATAGAAACAAGATTGCGCAATGACGAGTTCAAATTTGTTCGTTCTGCGCATCTAAGTCACAGTTGACCAACGTACAATCAGCTGATTTTCAGTTTGTCAGCCTTTGCAATAAAAAGCAATTTTGTATTGCAGGCATACAAAAACATGAATATAATTAAAAGTTAACATCAGTATAAGTGAGTATTAATAAAAGATATCAATATAAGTGAATATTTTATAGTGAACATTTACCTACATATTCATTTAATTGTATTTTCATTGTATTATTTAATTTTGTCTCTTTGCTGTGTTTGTTTCAACCATAAACATTTATGCAAATAAAAAGATTGAATATTTTGTGACCAAGTATTAATTTATTGTCTTATTTAATTTTCTTTTTTTGCTATACATACATATGTATGTTCAATTAAGTTTTTATTTAAGGAACGAATCCTAAAATACATTCTAGCTATGAAAAACAATTATTTTACTTTCGAGCTACCATTTACAAAATTACTTAAATCTAAGTGCTTCTGCGCGTAATTTGTACATACTTATATGCAAATCAGTACCATTTACATCGTCAAATACTGCTTGCAAAACTCTCATATGCTCCATTAACATATCTGTTGGTTTTGAGAGTCCTCCTTTAGAAAGGTGATCCACCCAAGTATAAGACGAACAATTTTCTGAATTGCCACAAATTTCGAGGTTGTCTTTACCGAGTTTGTGCAAATTCTCAAGTCCGTCGTTGTTGAGAATCTCCAAGTCATCATTTTTTTCAATTGGGTCAGTGGAATTTAGATCAACTGACACACGTTGAAAAATATTACCTGTAAAAATATAATAAACATACATACATGCATATAAATAAATGGAATAAATTGTTAGTTAAGATTATTTTATTATAATTAGGATAAGAAACAGTGCAAAAACTTAGTTTATATGTTAGTACATATTTGCATTTGTTAACATCAATACATTTTTATATAAGAATGTTTTCTGTAGTTTTAGGTTTATAATATAATTTATAATACTTTTAAGAATTTTGGCACTTACCTGGCCGTTGATGAAAATGCAGCTAAGTTTTTGCTCCAAATTATTTCTGTGGAATTCCGAGGTTTTAATGGAAATCCTAAGGCGTTTAATTTCTGCTGACTGCTCGTTTTTGCACTTATTCAAAATTCTAACGAAAACGATACTTCATCAATATCAATTTGGACTAACATTTCTGTTTCCAAATGCAGTATTTTCTCGTCTTTCTCATCGATGACCTCCTCTCCTGCAGTTTGAAGTACCTCTCCAACCTCGTCTTCTTGAATTACTTCAACAGGGGCGTTATTCTTTAACATTGTTGTTAACATCTCTTTTTTGGAACGAGACTCCATCCTTTTCTGCCGTTCATTAGCCTTTGCAGGAGCAGTGGTTAACGTGGGAAAAGCGCTAGGCAGTAACTTAGTTGGATTCCGCGAACTTAAACCTGCAAGAGTGTTTGGTTATAAAAGTAAAATTATTGTAATCAAAATGCTATAATTACCCATTTCAAACTGCAAGTTGCATTAATTTTGTACATTGTTTTACCACTGTTTCATCTTTAGGGAAATGGAAAAATCTCCATTTCGTAGCACAATTTTTACCATTATTATTATTGCACCCAACACTGCGCAACTCATTTTAAAAAATATAAAATTTAACAATTAATACAACACTTGAAAACACAATTCGAATTCACTTTAAAAAGCGCGGGCGAATAATAAGTCAACCGTGACGTCAGCAAGAACAGCTGACTGAAAGCAAACATGCGCATTGCGCAATCTTGTTTCTATCATTCTTGCTAGTTATGTAAGTTTTTTTTAGCAAGTGTTAAACACGCTTTAAGAATTTCTTATCTTTTGCATGCAAAAAGATACTCTCCTGGGTTTCGTTTGACGTTTACAAATTGGTTAGCTGTTACAACAGAAAATTAGTTGGAATTTGCATTTATATATAAGAATATAATTTCACAAATAATTTATATAAATAAAATAAGCGAATTTAAAGTTAAAAAACAAGATTGGCTTAGGAAAGCAGCAGCTTTTATGTTTTCTGTTAGTCAAATGTAAACAAATGCAGCCGTAGAAAACTCGCCACCGAGAAATCAACACCAAGAATACATTTTATACATAACATCTCAATACTTACTATCATTACTATCACTATCATTAAATCAATGTTTTAAGGAAACACTATGACGTTTAAATCATCTATTAATAAAAATAAATAAATCATTTTTGATTTACAAGTATATTAAGTAACGATATTGGTAGTTTTTGCCTAGAATTTAGTACCTCAATATATACAGCACTGCGTTGCTACCGCTTAAAATCCAAGATGGTCGCTATTCAACCCTCAGAAAGCTACCACGAAAAGGTTTTCCAATGTGATGATGGGCCGTAGGAGTCCTTGTCAGCCTTCGGGATAAACGTAACTCTCACTCGTCTCGAGGCTCACGGGATGTAACCCAGTCTGATACAGTTCGCATAGATAAGTGCCAACCAGCTGCATGACACCTTAACAGCCTATTGCAGCTTCGCAGGTATAATGCCGTCTGGTCGCGGGGACTTGAACGATTTGAAAGAGTTAACCGCCTATTTCAAGTATCGTTTATCGAGAAGGTCGAAAAAGGCCGTGCAGTCATCATGCAGCACTCCGAGAGATATCCTCGCAGAGGAGTTGCTGGTCGGGAAGTAAGCATCTGAAGTTATTTTCACTGCTCATGGCTCACTTCCCATTTACGTTCTTGAGATAACCCGGGAAAACGGGGTGCCTTCTTTAACACAGACTCACATATTGCAAGTCCCGTTTTATAGAACGCCCAGTCATCAGTTGACCCACTCCCACGGACCCTGTTAAATAAACGTCTGCAGGGCGTCCTGATATCCGAGAGTTTTCAGTGGACAGGAACCCCCCAAAGCAATTTTGCAAGCCGAGCTGAAGACTTCGACCCGCCCAGCCGCCCCGTCGGTGGTGACCAGTGCATCCGGGCCCAGTGCGCGTTGGAGAGTTTGTCGGAGTCTCTTTAAGAATCAAGAACCCTCCAGTTTGAGATCAGCGGGGCCCCGTATGAGGTCAGGGAGAGGTAAAGAACCTCCTCCCTGCCTGCAGTCACAAAAGTAGGAGAGTTTCCTCCATTACAGATGAAAAGATGTTCGCAAGCAATGAAATGAAAAAGCAACTCACTTCTATTTATTTTTGTTCGAGCTACCCCAGATTAAATGTCACCTGTTGATGTCGGAACCGATGATGATGCCGGTTTCTCTTCGTGACGCTTCAGCCAAGGTCTTCCTCAACAGTTTCACCTCATCATCGTGCGACATGTATACAGAAATTAGCCAGACATCTCCGGCGTCACACTCCAGTTTTGCCGTCACTACGTCATTAGGTAAAAGAAATACTCTTAATTCATTTCGGACCATCATATAAGGTGTTTCTACCTACATCGTTGGTCGCCAGTAGCTTGTGGCTCTTCGTCCTCAATCCAGCGATGCCGTTACTAGTCAGCCACGATTCCTGGATCAGGACGACATCGGCTACATCTTGCTCTAGAAGTAAATTGGCGGAGGCCGCCTTTGCGTGTTGGAGATTAATCTGGAGGAATTTCATCCTTTAAATTCTCCTCCAGAAGTGCTACTTCAGCGCCCATGTCGTGCTCGACCCGCACCTTCTCAAACAGTTGTTCGAGGTTGAAGATACAGTCGCCGACTGACGAGCCGCCTTTACGACTCGCTACGTCCGAGAGACTCGGCTCGTTATCCATGGTTGTTTGGCCATCACCATCGCTGTTTGCCTTATTCATCGTAACCGCAACTTGGGCACCATCAACTAAGTCATCCGTTGAGAGTACTTTAAGGACTACCCTTTCGAACCCATAACTTATGGCTCCCTTGATTTTTCTGAGAGGACCGATGGACTCTGCATTTAGCAGCATTAGCGCTTGACGATATGGTGCTTCGGAACTTTCCAGCCTTATTACCCGCCAGTCCTGCGTGGGTAGTAAGTGGTTACAATACCTGAGAATTTCCTCAATCTTACTCGCAGAGGAAGGTTCGGCTGGCAATCAGACGCGAGCCCTAGGGTGAAGTGGAAGATCCACTTTGTCCACCGCCTCCAATCTGACTCCCCTCCAAAAAAGGACCCCAGCAAGTTTGTTGTTGCTGCTGCTGCCTCGGCTCCAGCTGCTGGCGCTGCTGTCGAAAAGAAGGAAGAAGCCAAAAAGGAGGAGTCGGAGTCCGAGGAAGACGACGACATGGGTTTCGGTCTCTTCGACTAAACTGAACACTAAAGTTGGTACTACTCAGAACCGCTAACCGTCCTCCGGGAAGGTAGTCGGCGAGGATTGACGTACCGGGGAACGTACGCTGAGGTCTGCCAGGGTTTTAATGGGACGGGGGTGGTTGAGACATTAGCCACTTCTGTTGAGTGTCATCTCATCATACTTCAGAATGCCGCCGCCACCAGCCTAGGGTTCTACCAAATCCTAAATAGCTACTCCTACTCAAAAACCAGTTCCAAAGCCAAATGTCGTTCAGAAGTTGAAAGGCAGTGAAGGCCGCAGGCCATTTAGCGTTACACGGGATGCACCAGTTTAGAGGCGACCTGCACTACGTCCCAGGCTTTGTAGAGGTACATATGTATATTAAAATAAATTATACGTATGTATTCTTGAACCGGGTGAATAGAATTTACATTTAAAGCAGTTCGTTTTAAACTTGTCCATATTATGTTTGAATTTTGTGAACTATGTAATACCATACAATTATTATAAAATCTAATAAGTAGTTTAATTTTTCAGATTCTCTGATTTCAAATATACTGAAATTAATTCAATTTTAAATTCAAATATATTGCGCTTCCTCGTGAAAAAAATTGCTTGAGCTTTGTCAGTATTAACCAGTATTTTCCATTTGTTAAAGAAAAAGACAAGTAGTTGAAGTCCTCTTGTAGTGAATTTGTTATCAGCTGCAATGAAGCCCTAACAGAGTATTGCCATGTCGTCCGTGAAAATGAAAGCTGTGCACTTCCTTTACGTCGGGAAATCAAAACTAAAAATTGTATGCAACTATGGAGGTCGTGCCTGGGGACACCCGCATCTATCAAATTTGCAAGACTGTGCTTCACTCACTTGGACTATAAAGGATCGGTAAGTAAAAAAACTCTATACAATTTTAACATAAAGTAAATTGTGCTAAACAGAGTCTTGGAGTTTGTAAACTTTATTTTGATAATTCTGTTTATTCTAAGTGTATGATATTATGTTTACGGAAGCCGAATTGTTTGATAACAAACTTATTGGGCGGTAGGACCGTGGGTGTTCTGCAAGCTTGTTGGGCTTTAATATCAGTATAACATTTAAAGACTTGCACCACGTCGGAAAATAGCAAAGGCGAAGACATTCGTTTATTTTTTATTATTCTTGTAAGATACTTTAGTTCATTATGAGGCAGAGCCTTAAGGCATAGATTTTCTATATTATCTAAACTAGGCATTTTTTAGTCTTAAGATTTAAAATAATTGAGGATATCTCAAAAATATTTTTTGAGAATTTCTCCTCGGGACTTATTATTTGAGAGTCTAAGTCGCGGACAATATTTGCGATTTTTTATAAGGTTGCCTAATCGGTAAGATTTTAGAGTAATACTGATTCATTTTAACTGTATCTGCTAAAATGTTCGCATTTTGTACCGTTGTAGAAAAACAGCAAGAATATTGCCTTAATGTTGGGATGCTAGAACTTTTTTTTAGATAATTTCTTAAATGTAGAAGAATATCCTCTAACATCTCTAAAAGATGTTCCAATTTTCACTTCTGAGAATAAATATGACTTAGCCACCTAACTAGGACGAGATCAGCCTTAGAGACTTTGTGTGACAATAGACACACTTTTTGACAAAGTGGCTTGCTTTGACAGAACAAATCGCTTCCTTGAAGTTATTTATTAACCTATCAATGTCGTCTGTATTTCTGACTGCTGTTTGGTCAATGCCATTTAGGTGTAAATTAACAAGTTTACCAAATTTGTCCAGTTGGCATTCTTAAATACGTATCGAAATATTGTGAATGAGCTAAAATTTGTGTAAAAGAGAGTTTGCACAGGTAGGCAATCGGATCCTAAGTCATTTATTGCGGTGGTGTTAGAAAACGCTTGAGGGACGTTTGTCAAAAACCATTTTGAAAGATCATTTGGGCCTAAGCAAAGTGAATGTGCAATCGTTTTCAAAATAACTAATTTTTTTTCGAAAAACAACGTCGCGTTAACGTCTGTGAAACATTGCTATCCGACACCAGGATGTCATGAAACGTATTATTACTGGCGATGAGTCTCGGGTTTATGCTTACAACGCTGAAACAGACGATCAATCGGCCGAATATCGTTGAAAAAATGAGCCAAAGCCGAAAAAATTTGTCGAGGTGTGGTACACTCCGAATTCCTTCCGACCGGCCAAACTGTCAACAAGGAATACTATTTAAGTGTTATGCGAGTTAATTCGTATTGTTATGAATTGGTTTAAAAAAATATATGTTGCCTTCGGAACTATGCACTTTATTATAGAAATTCACATACTTTAATGAACATGTTTTCATATTATGCTACAGGTTGTATAGTATTCGTTAAGCTGATAATATATTCAAGTTTTATGGCTTAGGATTAAAGTCTAATTTGGTTATTTATTCTAAACAAGTGTTTATCATGCGGCCTATGCATGTCTTGCATTCGGGTGTGGTGTGATATGAGTTCAAAGTTTAATGTTTGGTACTGTTGTTTACTTGATTAGAGCGGAACTGGTTTTGTCAGCGTTTCTCATATGCTTATATATAGTACATAAGTGTCGTTGATACTGGTATTAACTTTCCTCTCTCTTATAAAAAATGCCCTTTTATAATGTAAAGTTGGCTTTAAGTTGTTGAAATTGGTGTAGTTTCTTTCTTTCTTGAGTAACTTATCTTAGTTTGATTATTTTGAGTAGTGTCCAAATTATCAGGACTATAACTACAAATGTTGTGATTGTGTAGCATAAAGTTTGGATCGGGTGATCTTCAATTGGAATGAGTAGTTTATGTAACTTCCGAATATTCGTAAATTTAGTTTTTTCATTGGAGTTGATTACTTCATCAATTGTTATGGTGCCTTCATGTTGGGATATCTATTTTATTGTATGCTGCATGTTTGTGTACTTTCGTCCATTTATTTTTATGATGTCATTGAACTGGATCAAGTTTACTCCTGAGATAGTTTCGTTATCAATTTCATACTTTCCATCTAATATTATATTTCCATAATCTAGTATCGTGATATTTGCATTTGATTTTCAATAGTTTTACAATTTGCCTTTTCTTTTTGCACTAATTTCGAAATACATTCATTATCCTTGTTGATTTTATATATAAAATTATTTAGTGATTGTTTACATTCTTTTACTCTTGTATAATTATTTATATTACATTTAGCCATATATTTTTCTAATATATATATTGCCTGTAGATAACTTAATGATGTTATTTGAAATAATTTACATTTTTTTTTCAATAAAGGATATTTATAAATGATTACATACATATGTATCCTTAACTCTAATTACATAGGTAAGGCTGAGCTCAAGCTACTACTGGGGTCACAGCTGGCGGATAGTGGACGGCCTACGCTAAGTAGGTCAGCTGCGAATAGTAATACGCTTGGCTCAAAACGCCTCACGCGCCCAATGAACCTCCCGCGAAGAGGAGTGAATATGCCGCCTTTAAATAAGCGTCCACAACCCCCACCGGGCTGAGCTTAAAGGTATTGAAACCGTTTTAGGCATAGCCTGATCAGTGTAAAAGGAACGGATGCGGATTTATAACTATCCAAACATTATCAACTCGGATAAATTCTTCAAAACTAGTTTAAGAAAGAGCTATGTAGATGATGAACTGACTGCCACCTGGGCTGCACCTAGGGAGAACCTACCCACGAGAGGTAGGCAACAAAGCGACCAGCACCAAATGTGCACAGAAGACGACGAAAAACCCTGGGCAAGAGCCCATCAGAATTGAGGCCAGTAAGATTCGCAGATCGACAAAGGGCTGGGGAGGGCAGTATTCTGTCACCTCAGTAGATAAGAGTGACATCTTACCAAAATGGCTGGCAGGCTAATACTGCTCTCACCTCCGTCTCGTTAAAACCATGGCAGGTCTTCAAGTACGTTCAATGCACGTCGCTCATAATTTCTTTGGCCGTACAGGTTCAGTTGAGACGAACTCTTGATTCGTGCCCGAACCTGGCTCTGAACCTAAGCTCCCATAAGGACTTGTGTCAATTCTTGCGTGGCCTCCCTGCTTGCATAGATAACCACGGGGTTCATAAAGGACAACTGCTACAACGTACGGAGACAGCGGAGATGATGAAGCGGAGACCCACTAGAAATAATGAATACACCGCAACAACAACAAAAACCCCAACAGAAAAAAACAACAAAACAAAGACGAACAAGACGAGGAATTCGGAACGGTCTTCCATAGAAGCAGTATCCACTCAGATCCCCCATACTCACAACAAGAATACATCACCAAAATGAGACGAATAGAAGAAGAATCCTTAGAAAAGTGCAAGGGTATAGTGCAAAAAATGAAGTTGGCGAAGGCAAAGCATGGACGTATGTAAAGAACGGAGCGGAACAGCTAGACGAACTCTTCGACGTCATCAATAGCTACCCCAGAAATTGGCTCACTGCAGAAACCGAGAAAAGGCGGGCACATCTAAGCAGACGTATCAAGACCCCCGAGTCAGCAACCTCGAAGCGGCGTGCGACAAGCCCTTTGGAGCCGCGAGAAACAGTGCGACCACGACACGAAAACGACGCACATAGGAGCATTTGGTCTCAAAAACCGGACAAAATTATTTAAAGTGCTTTTATGAATAAAAATTAATAAAAATGCATGATTAAATATATTAATGCAATATATTAAAATAAAACAAGTAAAGAAGGACTAAGTTCGGGTGCAACCGAACATTTTATATTGAATATATTTATTCAAACATATTGAACAGGCTTATCTTCGCCAATGCTGAGGCAGCACAAAGCAAATACATAAACAAACGTATAAGGATACATACGTTTATATGAGGCACCTATGCATTTATATGCAATACGTATGCACTCAACAATTAACAAATAAACATATTTACTTAAGAAATTATATTGACCTAAGATATGCATTTAGGTAATTGAATACAAATATGCATGTGCAATTGAAAACAACACCATACCACGTAGCATAAACAATGTGCTACCCCTGCCAACCATGAGCGGGTAAAAAACCAGATAATCAGTGGGTAAGAAAGTGGGTAGTCCATAGGGTAATCATGTGTACTTTGCCATAGGCCGAGCGACAATTTTACCCACTCACGTCCGTATACATGTGATCATACATCTTTGCTGCTCTCATTCAGCAGTGTCATATAAAATAGTATATCTGTCCTGCTCTAATATCCCCAATCGACGGCTGATGCAGGGTTGCATTTTCTCTTTTTAAATAGCTGATGCAGGGTTGCATTTTAAACAACTGATGCAGGGTTGCATTTTTTAATTCCTACTTTTAAAATTTTTTTCCTCTATACACTAACACCAACGCACATTTTCAGGTTATTTTTCGTTTACCTAAATGCGATGAAAAAAAGGCTCTTTCATCTCTTGATTTATTTGAATGAGTGCGAAGGAGAAAATATTATTGTCAATAGTGACAAAAGAAAATCCCAAAAAGAGTAATAAAAAAACGATTGAAAGACGCATGTCATTCGTGATCGTACTACAGTGGTCGGCATGAGAGGATCTGTCACTGTGTTGGTGAACACGAAAAAAAAGTAGCCCAGTGAGAAATTGGAATTAAATTTAAGCAAATTTTATAAATAATTATTAGTATAATGAAAATTAACAAAATGTCTTTTAAGGATATTATTCCCTATTATCTTTAAAAGACTTGGAACATAAAAGGCATTGCATGGCACCAAAGGCATTTAGAATCATAAAATATTTCTCGCAGAACATATTTGGTTTTGCGCTATAGTCTTGCGTGATGTTAATTCGTTGCTGGCTCAACAACGACTGAACGACAGAGCGTAAGCGTACGTGTGAAGTTAGTTTGCACAATTGTGCTAAGAAATGCCGACCACTGTCGTACTATCGTAAAGGAGGCTCGTACAACAAGAAGGTAAGTGAATGATTTTTTTTAAATAATTTGCAAATAATTACTTCATTTGTTTTTATAGCATTGGAATTAGCAGCTGCAGCAATATCATCAGAAGCAGCAAATTTAAATTGTTAAGAAAGTATTTTTTTTTTTTTTAAGTAGGGGGAAGCATCAAAAGCCGGAGTGCGGAACTTTAATCCGCTAAACCTAACCTACTCCCAACTCCAGACTCTCCCACGGAACCACCTGATTAAGTATTATTTCGTGGGAGTGATAAGACATTTAAGTCTCTTCTATGGCATGGACTGACGGACGCCTACTCTGGTCTATATGTCCCAATTTTGTCATGATTGAGGCTGCCGCTTCGCTGACAGCTCTCCAGTTCTCAGTGGACTGACACATGAGTGTCGTCAAATTTTCCACCGTAAAACTACCACCGAGTGTAGTTTTAAGTTTTTCCCTTGCACTTGTAAAGCGCGGGCAGTAAAAGAAAACATGCTCAGAGTCTTCACAGCACTCTGAACACGACGGACAATTCGGACTAATGTCGTGCTGGAATCTGTATAGATAGCTTCTAAAGCATCCATGTCCACTTAATATTTGGGTTAGGTGGAAATCCAGGTCCCCATGTCGTCTGTCGATCCAGGAATGGACATTCGGTATGAGTCTGTAGGTCCACCGTCCTTTAAGTGAGGTTTCCCACCGCTGCTGCCATATTGTTAAGCTTTTCACTCTCTCTCTTCTTTTGGCTTCTGTAGTTGGCTCTGATACTTTGTACACTCGCTCGTATTCGTCACCCTGGATGTCAATGGGCATCAACTGGCTATTACTTCAGCAGCCTCGCTTGAAATTGTTCGGAAAGCACTGATAACTCTTAGTGCCGACAGCCTATGCACTGTGCTTATTTGTTTGGCATATGCTTTGATGCCTAGCGCTTGGGTCCATATTGGAGCCGCATATAATACAACCGATCTCATTACCTTTGCTAGTAAAAAACGCCGGGTGGAACGCACGCAGCCTTTATTTGCCATCATTCTTGATAAGGCATTCAGGATTTTTTTCGCTTTACCTGCAGTGTATTCTAAGTAGTCCGTAAATTTGAGCCTTGAGTCTACTATTACTCCCAAATATTTTAGGTGTGGCTGTGAATGAATCTGGCATTCCCCTATGGTGAGAGATATACTTTCCTCGACTTTTCTTGTGCTTATGAGCAAGACTTTAGTCTTTTGCTCCGCCAGTTCTAAACTCATTGAGGAGAACCATTGGCGCAGACCGTTAATGCACTCGTTGCATTTGCTCCGGAGGTCATCGAGGTGTTTGGCAACTGCTACCACAATAAGGTCGTCTGCGTATGCAACTAATTTAATATCTTACGTTTGGTGTCTCCTTAGCACCCCATCATACATTATGTTCCATAAAAGGGGGCCTAGTACCGAGCCTTGCGGTACTCCACTCGAGATAGAGTAGCTCTTTGTGCCTTCATCTGTATCAAATAACAGTCGCCTGTTTTCGAAATAACTTATGACAATTTCCATCAGATATTGAGGAGTGCTTATGTCATACAGAGCTTTAATTATGTTTATCCACTTTGCTGAGTTAAAGGCATTCTTCACATCCAGGGTGACCAGCGCACAATATTTTTTCGTTCCGCCTTTCCATCGCTTGCCACTTACTGCGCATTTCGCGGTGTCAACGACATCGTATAGTGCGTCTATGGTGGACCTCTTTTTCATAAAGCCGTATTGTCTTTCTGATAATCCGCCGGCTTTCTGGATTGCTATCTCCAAGCGGTTTCTAACTATGCTTTCATATACTTTGCCAATAGTGTCAAGCATGCACAGAGGTCGATATGAAGATGGTTCCTCCGGAGGCTTTTTTGGTTTAGGGAGTAGAACCAATCGCTGGACTTTCCATGGGTCGGGAAATGTTCCTTCTTTTAAGCACGCATTGTACATTTTTACGAATAATTTAGGTTTCAGAATCATGGCTTCCTTTAGGGCTCTGTTTGGGATGCCATCTAATCCAGGCGCTTTGCTGCTTTTAATTTTTCCGGCTATGGCCAATATTTCTTCTTCACTAACCAGCAGTGGTGGCTCTATGACTTCGATTCGAGGCTTAGCATAAGTAATACTGTCGTGTTTTGGAAACAAAGTTTCGACGACATTTCTCATGAAGGATGCACTTTTGGGCTGTTGTGCCTTGTTTTTGAATTTTGACATACATATTTTATATGCTGTTCCCCAGGGGTCTTCGTTTGCTTCCTCACAGAGTTTTTCAAAACACTTCTTTTTACTGCGACCAATGGCTGACTTCAGAAGCTTCTTTTGACTTTTAAATAAATTCCTAAGACTGCTTTCATTTTCTTCACTCTGATTACGTTGTAAGCGGCGTCTAGCTGAGTTGCAGAGTTTTCTGAGCTTAGCTATCTCTTCGTTCCACCAATACACTGACCTTCGGTTGTTGTGGTGTGCTGTCCTACGCATGGTTGCGTCGCAAGCTGTAGACAATTTTTGACGAACTGCGGATACCAAGTGCATGGCGTCTTCGCCTTGTATATTTTCTGAACTCCAGACCATCTCAAAAAGTTCGGCATCAAAGTCTTTTTCTTTCCAAGTTCGTTTTTGGCATATGCTCCTGCTGCGGCGTTCCGTCCCTTCGGCATATGAGACTTCAGCAATAATAGCCATGTGGTCACTATTTGTAAATATGTCCGACACCGCCCACTTGATGTGCCTACTAAGAGCGTCGTTGGCGAACATGAGATCGATTATAGAGCCTTTGTTTCCTTTGAAATGTATTTTGCGTACCGCTATTCAGGATCGTAAGATTTGTTTGGCCGAGGAATTCAAGTAGTAGACGCCCACGATTTTGCGTACCAAGCGGTCGACCACGCATTGAAGTCGTGCGATTTGTTTGTGCCTCTGGTTTCTAGAACAAGTTCCAAGAGGAATTCTTCAAAATCTTTAATTGAGGCGCTGGGAGGAGCGAAAGTAAGTAAGTGAAAAAAGGTGTGTGTTGTTTGAAATTGGATTGCGCAATTCAACACAATACGCAAAAATAATTACATACATACTTATGTACATAAGTATGTATTTTATGCGTTTAAGGCAGCCTGCACAATCCAATAAAATATGTGAAAACAAATGTTTGCCTTATATTTTAAATAATCAGATAATATTATTCTTTTATTTCAGATATTATTATGATTTTTATTTAATTATTCTTTCTTTTCAGATTTTATCACTATTTTTATTTAATTAATATTGGCTTTCAGAGTAAATTCTATTTGTAATTAATATATTTTATTCTTTCAGATAATATTAATCTTTTTTTCAGATATTATTATCATTTTATACAATTAATCATTCTTCAATGTAATTATTATTTATTTTCAGGTATTAATAATCTTTATTTTCCTGTATTTGTCTTTTATAATATTTTTCCACTCTTTTATTTTCAGGTTTTAATAACCTTTATTTTATTTACAGGAATTTGTGTTTTATAATATTTTTCCACTTTTTTATTTTCAGGTTTTAAAAATTCTTTTCTTTATTTAATCTTTTTTCAGATATTAAATATTTTTTAAATTAAATATATTTTTATTTATATAAATTGTGACAAATTTTTTGTAAACATATAAAAAATAAAATAAAAATTTTGAAAATTAAAAAGTTTAGTTTGAAATTTTAAGAAATTTTAAAAGTAGGAATCAAAAAATGCAACCCTACATCAGTTATTTAAAAAGAGAAAATGCAACCCTGCATCAGCCGTCGATTGGGGATATTAGAGCAGGACAGATATACTTTTTTATATGACACTGCTGAATGGGCGCAACAAAGATGTATGATCACATGTATATGTACGTGACTGGGTAAAATTGTCGCTCGGCCTATGTTAAAGTACACATGATTACCCTATGAATTACCGACTTTCTTACCCACTGATTATCTGGTTTTTTACCCGCTCTTGGTTGGCAGGGTACATTCATATGAACATTCACACATACACATGTAATAAATTGTACACTTAAAAACAACCCCATGTCAAGCAGCAATAAACAATATGCTGCAATACATATGAACATGCACACATACACATATATTAAGATAGTTAAGACAGTTCTTAAAATTGTATATAAATACGTGAAAATTCTAAATAAAATCAGACTAAAATAGTTCTCGTGGAATGAACAACAATTGACTATCATTTATTTTCCCCCACCAGTGGTAAGAAATATTTGATAAAGCTTGTTTTTTGTTCAATATTTGAGAAGGGGGTAGTGCCGACCGGATTTGATCTATTTTTGCTTATCTCACATACTACTAATATGCCACATACTCAAAAAAATTTTCCCTCGGTTTCATTTAGGTACCTTACAAAGAATCAGCAATCATATGGAGCAAGGTAAAGTGGATGTCCGAAAATCTTGGTAATAGTTATATAGGTGGGGGGGTTGTGTTGGAGGGGTCAAGTTTTCACGAAATTGTATCTATTTTTGGCGCAAAGATACACTGTTATGAATAAAATATGTTCTGCAATTTTCATTGAGACTTGACTTAAATATTGGCAGATATATCCAACAAAAAGTGACCTTGAAGTTCTAAAATCTTTATATTAGGTATATGGGGGTTCAGGAAAGTATTGACCCGATTCAACCCATTTTGACACAATGAAATACTATTGTCAGAAAAGGATTCTGTGTGAATTTCAATTTCATATCTCACACATTGAACGATATTTTCGGTCAAAAGTCAACTACTGATATCGGGTTCACATATTCGGTACCTAGGGGCTTGAACAGTTTTGGTTGGATTTAGACAATTATTGGTCAAAAGGTAGCTTACTTTAAAGGAATTATTACCGCAAAATTTTATTCCGTTCTTTATTATGAAAGAATCAAATGAAATTTTAAATTGTGTTATATGGGAAGTAGGCGTGGTTGTAGTCCGATTTTGCTCATTTTCACAGAGTGATACAGGAAAATGAAAATAATGTTACGTTCCAAATTTCGAAATCGGTCAGTCGGGTCCCGAGATATGGGATTTCACCAGAAAGTGGGCGGTGCCACGCCCATTGTCCAATTTTCATACCGGCTCCGATAGAGCCCCCATATACAATCTATATACCATACGTATAGAATAATTAAGCAGGATTTCAGTATTTAATTAAAAAAAATAAATAAAGCAGTACTCATTTTATGCAACTGACCAACTTTTTTCAACGCGCTTTTTTTTAAGGGGGGGAAAGACGGGGAAAATGTTTAAGCTTATATGTTAAGTAGAAACCCTGTAGTTTACTAGGAAAAATAATTCATACCTCGACCTCGCCCGACACTATAACAAAAACACTAATTTCTGAAAAATTAAAAAAAAAAATAGTTTTTTTAATGATTCATTGTTTTCCCGAAACAAAAAACATAATAATACATTAACTAATTTAATTTTTATATCATTAATATTAAAAACATACCATGTTGTCCTGAATCCATAAAAAATATTTTCAAGAATTCCGTTAACGCAATAAAAAAAACCACTTACAATTTCGAGAACAATGGAGAGTTTCGCGAATAAGCACGTGCGTACTGAACGAAATCTAGGTTCCGACTACTTGTGTGGCAATATAGCGGCTTGAAGGTCATTCATTTAATCGGTTCATTGTAGAACGGTTGTTTAGGTACCAAAAAAGTCAATTTTGAGTACCATCGCTGAAGTTTGTAATTTTCAATTTTGTCCGGTTTTTGAGGGTAAATGCTCCTATGTGCGACAGCCAGTGGCAAAAACTTTTACCTGAAAAAGCCAGAAAGATCCACGTAAACGAAGGAACGAGGGAAGAAGTGCCTAAAAACGCACCAAGAGCAACAAGTCAACAACATGGCTGCAAGTCAGAAAGGAAATAATAGGCCTAAACGACAAACAAAGGCCGTTATAATAAAACCAGTAGAAGGAAATAGCTACGCCGAAGTCCTCAAGAATATCCGTAGTAAGGTAAATCTTAAAGAAGCAAAGGTCAAGATCAAAGGGATCCGCAAACCAAGAGCCGGGGCCCTATTACTAGAGCTAGAGAAGGGCAAGTCTACAAGGCCAGCTTCTGTGAGGCACTTAAGTCCACTCTTAAAGAGAATGCAACTGTAGCCGACCTTAAAACTAAGGCTATTATAGAAATCAGTGACCTCGACTCGCTGACAACATAAGAGGAAGTAGCAGGGGCTGTCAAAGAAGTGCTACAGGACCCCATCGAAGGCTTGGCGATTAACATAACAGCTCCTAACACAAGAGATCAGGTAAGGGCATATGTATCGCTGGACCAGGATAGAGCTGATACACTGATGCGACAGGCACGCATTAAAATTGGCCGAGTTAGCTGCAGGCTGCGGTTGAAAGAAACCCCCAAAAGGTGCTTCCGCTGCTTTGGATCAGGGCACTTAACCTGGAACTGCAAAGGGTCATATAGAATGCTTGCATAAAATGAGGCCAACCTGGTCATAAATTGAAAGAATGCGACAAGCCTCCTTCATGCTGCCTTTGCGAAAAGGTCAAACATGAAAATGTCGACCACATCCCGGGCTCCGCAAAATGCTTTGTATATAGGAATTACTGAGGCAAATGAATATCCTACAGGCCAACATGCATAGATGCAAGGCTGCTGACGCACTACTTTCGCAAATGGTGATGGAGTGCGACTATGAGATAATCATCATAAGCAAGCAATACAAAAAGAAAGAGAGAGGCACCTGGATAGAAGATAGCAGCTCAACCGCCGCTATATGGTTACCACCAGGGAGTAACACCATCACTGTAAACAATGGGAACGGCAACGGTTTCGTCTGGGCCAAATGCGACTTTTTTACAGTAATTAGCTGCTACTTGACGCCAAGTGATAGTATATAGAAATTCCAAGGAAAGCTCGACAATATAGAGAACACAGCCAGGTCTATAGAAGTTCAATTGATTATCGCCGGAGACCTAAATTCCAGAGCCGTAGAGTGGGGTTTGCCAAACACGGACTCGAGAAAGCGCATTCCAGAAATGGCTGCGCGGCTAGGTCTAGTAGTGCACAATACGGGAAATGCAATCACATTTAGAAGACCGGGATGCGAGGAAATCGCACCAGACATTACCCTATTAACAGAACGCATGGCACGCTCAACAAGGAACTGGACAGTCCTGCAGGATTACACTGGCAGCGATCATTACTACATTTCATTTATGATCGACACTGAAACAAACGCTAACCAGCACAGAAAAAATATTGGAACACAAAAATGGAACATTGCGAAACTAGATACTTCGAAATTAATCTCCGCAATAGACGACCAAAACCCATCTAGCAACTCCCCCATAATTTCAAGAAAAACTTTCGAGCACACAATGCGTAATATAACATGAGCCTGTTAAAAAGTAATGCCCAAGGCCTCCCACAGCAAACATAAAGCAACAGTTTTCTGGTAGACTGAAAATATCGCCCAACTCAGACGGACATGCCTCCGCCTTCGCAGATCCTACACGAGATCCAGGGGCAGAGGAGCCCCAACTCAAGAAGCCGATTAATACAAAGCAGCAAAAAAGGAGCTGAAGCGCGCCATCGACGACAGCAAAAAGAAAAAATGGGAGGAACTACGCGAGGATATAATCAGAAACCCTTGAGGACTCGGGTATAAAATTGTGATGAAGAAACTCGGCGCTCGATCAAAGCCACCTGACTTAACCGCTGCCAAAATAGATCACATCGTGAATGCACTATTCCCCACACTAAATAAGGGCTAGTGACCCAGAACACATTATAAGCTCTGCGCAAATCCCCCAGTTTACCCTTGAAGAGCTGCAACTAGTTACTGGCAAGCTCAAGGCCAACAAATCGCCCGACTGGAGGGGATCCCAGCAGAAATCCTCAAAATAATCGCTGCAGAGTGCCCGGCAGTACTCTGAACATGTACAACGCCTGCCTTGAAGCCGGAATATTCCCTGAGCCCTGGAAAAAGCAACGGCTGGTGCTAATCTGTAAGGGAAAAGGAGACATCAATTCGCCATCAGCATACCGTCCACTATGTATGTTTGACACAGCGGGAAAGCTTTTCGAAAGTCCGCTTAAACCCCGACTCGAAGCGGCTATCAACGAAGCTGGAGGACTGACTTTTGATATTTCACTACTTAATAAGGCTTAAGTTCTCAACTAATAAATGTTTTTAATCATTTGTAATTGGAAATTAATTATTCTATGCATCAAATAGCAAAACGTTTCATGAAATATATTTAAATTTCGCATTTATTTTGATTTTAATTTTTTATTAGCGATCTTGAACGGCGGCAACAAATTCCTCCCTTCACATAAAATTTTGGTTTAATTTCAATCTGGCCGTTCCAGTCATTGCAATTGCAAAACGTCAAAACCTACCCAATCCAGTTAACTGTTAAGTTCGGTAGGTGAGCGGTTCTCACATTTCCAGTGACAGGAGAGTTGGGGATCTCTTTACTCTGGTTCAACTGAACCGTTTGATGTCGAATATGCTGTTGGCGACCCTGTAAAGTGTATATATAAATGATCAGTATGTTGAGCTGAGTCGATTTAGCCGTGTCCGTCCGACTGTCTCTCCGTCTGTCTGTATATATACGAACTAGTCCCTCAGTTTTTAAGATATCGTTTTAAAATTTTGTAAGCGTCATTTTCTCTTCAAGAAGCTGCTCATTTTTCGGAACTGCCGATATAGGACCACTAAAACATATAACTGCCATTCAAACTGAACGATCGGAATCAAGTTCTTGTATAGATAACTTTCACATTTGACAATGTATCTTCACAAAAATTGGCACAGGTTATTTTCTAAGATAATAATGTAATATACGAAGAAATTGTTCAGATCGGCTTACTATAGCATATAACTGCCATACAAACTGAATGATCGAAATCAAATGTTTGCATGAGAAACTTCCTCATTTGACGATATATCTTCACGAAATTTGATATGAGTTACTGTTCATAGAAATAATGTAATATCGGAAGAAATTGTTCAGATCGGCTCTCTATAGCATATAATTGCCATCCAAACCGAACGATCGGAATCAAGGGCTTGTATGGAAAACTTTCGCGTTTGACGTGGTATCTTCACAAAATTTGACACGGATTACTGCTTAAGGTAATAACATAATTTCCGAAAAAATTGTTCAGATTGGATTACTATAGCATATAGCTTCCATGCAAACTGGACACATAGTTACAAAAAGAAATGCACCTGTGAAGGGTATATTAGCTTCGGTGCAGCCGAAGTTAACGTTTTTTTTTTTGTCTTGATAGTACATCTGCTACTATGTTTTAATTTTCCATCTTTTTAGCTTTATATTTGGATGTTTGTCCGAGATAGAAAATATTAATGCTTGGTTATCAGTGTGTATAGTTAAATCTGCTATACCGTAAATATAATTCCTAAGTTTTCCTATAGCCCATACTATACCTAATAATACTTTTTGATCGTTGTACAATAATTTTCTTCTGCTTTTGTTAATGTTCTTGATATAAAAAATATAGGTTTCTTTTCCTGTGATAAGACTCCTCCTATGGCGAAATTACTCGCATCTGAAGTTAAATCAAAAGGTTTTGAGAAATCTGGTAGAAATAGTTCAACTTGTTCTTTTAATTTTGTTTTAATTATTTGTATGACTTTTATACCTAAGAACAGTGGCGGATCCAGAGACGATTCTTGGGGGGGGAAATTGAATTTATCCTTCGATTTGGGTTTCAAACTTATTACTACGAGAGAAATACAGTACAAATTATGAAACAAAATTATCAATTCCAATGTTTATGTAAACAAAGTGGTTATAATCGAAAAGTCAACCATATGCATGCATTACATGGTGGCTCATTTTATTAAAAATTCAAACAGAAAAATCCTTTTACATTGCTTGTTTCATAACGCAAAACGATGACTGCCAAGTTTTGCGAATCTTTCGACGAGTTCTTCGGCGGTGATTTCGATGTCATGATGCATATGAAGCAACGCTAATCCAACTAGTCTTTCTTGGAGCATGGTCGTCCTAAGCCATGTTTTGATGCGCAAAACGATGACTGCCAAGTTTTGCGAATCTTTCGACGACTTCTTCGGCGGTGATTTCGATGTCATGATGCATATGAAGCAACGCTAATCCAACTAGTCTTTCTTGGAGCATGGTCGTCCTAAGCCATGTTTTGATGCGGCGAAGATAATAGAAAGAACGTTCAGACCTCGCGTTGGTTACGGGAAGTGTACAGAATACTCAGAGATAGGTGTGGATTGTTCGGAATATGTCGACATCACATTTTCTTAATGTTTCCAGTGCAGAAGTTGGAATTTCGCTGCCTTCAATTTTTTGTTACTGCTGCCAGTGACATTGCCAGTAGCTTAATTCACCTTTGAATTTGAATTTTTGTACGCTTTTTTCATCATCCAGAAGATTCCCGAATCTTTCTCTCAAGCATCCGATTAGTTCATCGATTTCGTTTTCTTTTAAAAGACTTGCTTTTTCTGGGAGCAACACACTCAATTGGTAACCACCCAAAACTTCTTGTGAAAAACGAGCTTCCAAATCTGCTTTGATGGTATCCAGCAGAGTTATGTAGACAGAGACCCTGTAGTAATCTTCGCAAGTTTTCAAGTCGTAATATTCGCGTTTCGTTTGTCGGCCACATGTTCTCGGTTTCGCTTCATCAATATCGAGTTTTTCCGTCATTTTCTTGGCTTCTGAATAAATCAGTCGGAATATTTCATCAACTTTTTCCCTATTTTTTTCCAACGTGACAAGCAACTTCCCAATCATTTTTGATGCCTTCGCCAAATCAATTGCTTTCTTTTGAATAATTACGCTGAGCGAATGGGTGAGCGATAGAATGTCGCTGAGGTAAAAGAGCCCGACGATAAATTCGAACTTGCACAAAGCCGATATGAGAATTGTTGCTTTGCCTACTGTTTCTCTGTTCTTCCACTCACTGAGTTTTGACAGAGCTTCGATGAACAAATTGAAGGACTGCATTGTGCCTCTCTACCCATCTTGTTTCACACAACTAGACAATTTTTTCACCAAGTATCTTTGCTAATACAGTCACACGTTTTGGAAATGAGTTCTTGAAGAATTTGTCGACTTCTCGTATGGCACTGGCAACGTTTTTTAATCGTACTTTCACTGACTTTGAAATACTGTTGTTGAGTTTATGCGAGAAACACGGAGTCATGACAGCATTTTTTGCTTCTCTCCGAATTTCGTTGACTGCTCCGATATCTGACAGCATGACCGCACATCCATCATAACACAATCCCTATAGTAGTGCATTTCTCCATTCGGAGATTCATTTTCTTCATTGTCTGTCAAACCGGTTTAACAGTTTAGCGAAGGTCTATCATATTTGAGATCTACATTTCAAAGTCGCCCGTGGCGTAGTGGTTAAGCTGGCAGGTCACTTGCGCAGCCTAGGGTTCGAACCCGGCCGAATATTTTTTTTCTACAAAATGTAAATAAAAATCGGGAACATTTCCCGACAGAGCCGGGAAAATTTCCGTGCCTGATTCCAAGCGTTTCCGGACCAGCTGTTATCGTCGGGAATCGCCGGGTTCCGAGGACGAGGGCAAGTTAAAACTCGGGTTCTATATGCAAAATTGGCTACTACTGTTGTTGAATAAACAAACCTAACCTCAATTTTTATGTAAACACTCGTTTGAATGTCAGTGAAATTTTACCACGCTCAAAAATGAACAGTAAAATCGAAACAACATCGATACTTACCATTTTAGATATTCAAAATTGGGCACTTTATTTTCCAGAATAAGGTATAACTTCACAGAAATTGACGAAAATGAAATGGGTAACTTGGGCAACTTTAATTACTATATAGATGATTCCACTCAGCTGGGCATAGCGTGATTCTATTGGACAGTCAAGTTGAGGCATTTTTGGCGAGATAAACGGATTTAAATGAAATGTCACCATGCGTCGAATGTTTTTATTCTCAATAGTACCAATTGTACAGTATGAGACATATACGAGGTGTGTTCAAAAAGTATCGCGACAGTTTGCTGACAGTTTTCTTCGATTGCAGGGGCGTGGTGCATCATGAGTTCTTGCCACAGGGAAGAACGGTCAATAAGGAATATTACCTGCAAGTTATGCGCAAATTTGCGCGAAGCAATCCGCCAGAAACGCCCGGATTTGTGGAAGAACAAAAATTGGCTTTTGCACCACGATAACGCCCCTGCTCACACATCATTGCTTGTGCGCGACTTTTTGGCCAAAAACAACACACTAATGATGCCGCAGCCACCGTATTCCCCAGATCTGGCCCCTATGACTTTTTCTTGTTCCCTAAACTGAAGAGGCCCATGAAAGGACGACGTTACGCTTCTCTTGACGAGATAAAGACGGCATCGAAGGAGGAGCTGAAGAAGATAAAAAAAAATTATTTTTTGAAGTGCTTCGAAGATTGGAAAAACCGTTGGCACAAGTGTATAATATCTCATGGGGATTACTTTGAAGGGGACAAAACAGATATTCATGAATAAATAAATAATTTTTGAAAAAACACAAAATTCGCGATACTTTTTTTTTAATTTCCCTAATTTCCCCCCGCCGCCCCCCTTCCCCCTCGTGGATCCGCCACTGATAAAAATTACCTTAATTCTTTCAGGGTTTGGATACTTGTCTAATGTTTGTACTTCCTTTGGATCTACTGTTATCCTATTATGGGTTATTATATGCCCTAAATATTCGACTTGAGTTTTAAAGAAGTGTGATTTTTCATCAGAGATTTTCATATTTGCTTTATGTAATGCATTTACTATTATTTGGATGTGTTTAATATGTTCTTCAGGTGTCGAGGAATATATTAACAGGTCGTCGAAATATACAAACGCAAATTTATTTATATATTCCCGTAGAATATCATCAACACATCTTTGAAATATTGAGAGTGCATTTCTTAATCCGATGGGCATTCATATGAATTTATATTTTGCTCCAGTTATGGAAAATGCTGTTTTTTCCCTTCTTCTTTTTTTTATCATAATTTGGTGAAATCCTGCTTCTAGATGTATCGTGGAAAAATATTTAGCTTTACCTAACGCTTGTATTATTATGTTTATATCCGGAATAGGATATCTATCTGTTATAGTTTTTGAATTTGATTTTTCAAAATCTATCACTAATCTTTTATTTTATCCATTTTCATCTACACCATTTTTTGGTACTGTCCAAATTGGCGAGCTATAAGGACTTCCACTAGGTTGTATTATATTATTCTTTAATAATTTTTTTATTTCTGAATTGACGAAATCGTTATTTGCATACGGATATTTGTTTCGTCCAAACAGGTTCATTACTTTCTGTCCTAATTGTTGCTTCTATAGTTGTGGTAAATGGTAAGTTTTCTGTTTTATTCTTCTTCTTCTTAATTGGCGTAGACACCGCTTACGCGATTATAGCCGAGTTAACAACAGCGCGCCAGTCGTTTCTCCTTTTCGCTACGTGGCGCCAATTGGATATTCCAAGCGTAGCCAGGTCCTTCTCCACTTGGTCCTTCCAACGGAGTGGAGGTCTTCCTCTTCCTCTGCTTCCCCCGGCGGGTACAGCGTCGAATACTTTCAGAGCTGGAGTGTTTTCGTCCATTCGGACAACATGACCTAGCCAGCGTAGCCGCTGTCTTTTAATTCGCTGACCTATGTCAATGTCGTCGTATATCTCGTACAGCTCATCGTTCCATCGAATGCGATATTCGCCGTGGCCAACGCGCAAAGAACCATAAATCTTTCGCAGAACTTTTCTCTCGAAAACTCGCAACGTCGACTCATCAGTTGTTGACATCGTCCAAGCCTCTGCACCATATAGCAGGACGAGAATTATGAGCGACTTATAGAGTTTGGCTTTTGTTCGTCGAGAGAGGACTTTACTTTTCAATTGCCTACTCAGTCCGAAGTAGCACCTGTTGGCAAGAGCAATCCTGCGTTGGATTTCCAGGCTGACATTGTTGGTGGTGTTACTGGTTCCTAAATAGACGAAATTATCTACAACTTCAAAGTTATGACTGTCAACAGTGACGTGAGTGCCAAGTCGCGAGTGCGACGACTGTTTGTTTGATGACAGGAGATATTTCGTCTTGCCCTCGTTCACTGCCAGACCCATTTGTTTTGCTTCCTTGTCTAGTCTGGAGAAAGCAGAACTAACGCCGCGGGTGTTAAGGCCGATGATATCAATATCATCAGCATACGCCAACAGCTGTACACTCTTATAAAAGATGGTACCTTCTCTACTAAGTTCTGCAGCTCGAACTATTTTCTCCAGAAGCAGGTTGAAAAAGTCACACGATAGGGAATCGCCTTGTCTGAAACCTCGTTTGGTATCGAACGGCTCGGAGAGGTCCTTCCCGATTCTGACGGAGCTCTTCGTGTTGCTCAGCGTCAGTTTACACAGCCGTATTAGTTTTGCGGGGATACCAAATTCAGACATCGCGGCATAGAGGCAGTTCCTTTTCGTGCTGTCGAAAGCAGCTTTGAAATCGACGAAGAGGTGGTGTGTGTCGATTCTCCTTTCACGGGTCTTTTCCAAGATTTGGCGCATGGTGAATATCTGGTCAGTTGTTGATTTTCCAGGTCTAAAGCCACACTGATAAGGTCCAATCAGTTTGTTGACGGTGGGCTTTAATCTTTCACACAATACGCTCGATCGCTTATATGCGATGTTGAGGAGGCTAATCCCACGGTAGTTGGCGCAGATTGTGGGGTCTCCTTTTTTATGGATTGGGCATAGCACACTTAAATTCCAATCGTTGGGCATGCTTTCGTCCGACCATATTTTACAAAGAAGCTGATGCATGCTTCTTATCAGTTCTTCGCCGCCGTGTTTGAATAGCTCGGCCCGCAATCCATCGGCCCCCGCCGCTTTGTTGTTCTTCAGACGGGTAATTGCTATTCGAACTTTTTCATGGTCGGGCAATGGAACGTCTGCTCCATCGTCATCGATTGGGGAATCAGGTTCGCCTTCTCCTGGTGTTGTACGTTCACTGCCATTCAGCAGGCTGGAGAAGTGTTCCCTCCATAATTTAAGTATGCTCTGGGCATCAGTGACTAGATCACCTTTGGGGGTTCTACAATAGTATGCGCCGGTCTTGAAACCTTCTGTAAGCCGCCGCTTTTTTCCATAGAATTTTCGAGCATTACCCCTGTCGGCCAGCTTATCAAGCTCTTCATACTCACGCATTTAGGCCTCTTTCTTTTTCTGTCTGCAAATGCGCCTCGCTTCCCTCGTCAACTCTCGGTATCTATCCCATCCCGCACGTGTTGTGGTCGATCGTAACGTTGCGAGGTAGGCAGCCTGTTTTCTCTCCGCTGCGGCGCGGCACTCCTCGTCGTACCAGTTGTTCTTTTGCACTTTCCGAAAACCAAGGGTTTCGGATGCAGCTGTACGTAAGGAGTTCGAAATGCCGTCCCACAGTTCCCTTATACCGAGTTGTTGATGAGTGCTCTCAGAGAGCAGGAGTGCAAGCCGAGTAGAAAATCGTTCGGCAGTCTGTTGTGGTTGCAGCTTTTCGACGTCGAACCTTCCTTGTGTTTGTTGACGTGCGTTATTTGCTGCACAGAGGCGGGTGCGAATCTTGGCTGCAACAAGATAGTGGTCCGAGTCGATGTTAGGACCTCGGAGCGCACGCACATCTAAAACACTGGAGACGTGTCTTCCGTCTATCACAACATGATCGATCTGGTTGGTAGTTTTTCGATCCGGAGACAGCCAGGTAGCTTGATGAATTTTTTTGTGCTGGAATCTAGTACTACAGATAACCATATTTCGGGCCCCGGCGAAGTCGATCAGCCTCAACCCATTTGGGGATGTTTCCTCGTGGAGGCTGAATTTACCGACCATAGTGCCAAAGATACCTTCTTTGCCCACCCTGGCGTTAAAGTCGCCGAGCACGATTTTGACATCGTGGCGGGGGCATCTCTCATAAGTGCGTTCCAAGCACTCATAAAAGGCATCTTTGGTCACATCGTCCTTCTCATCCGTCGGAGCGTGGGCGCAGATCAGCGATATGTTGAAGAACCTCGTTTTGATGCGGATTGTGGCTAGACGTTCATTCACCGGAGTGAATGATAGTACTCGGCGACGGAGTCTCTCTCCCACCACGAATCCCACACCAAACTTGCGCTCCTTTATATGGCCACTGTAGTAAATGTCACAAGGACCTACTCGTCTTTGTCCTTGTCCCGTCCATCGCATTTCTTGGACGGCGGTGATGTCAGCCTTTATTTTCACGAGGACATCAACCAGCTGGGCAGCGGCACCTTCCCAATTAAGGGACCGGGCATTCCAGGTGCATGCCCTTAAATCGTAGTCCTTATTTCGTTTGCCGTGGTCGTCATCAAAAGGGGGGTCTCTCATCCGAGGCTGGTTGTTACTGTTCATTGGGGTAGGCTTTTTACATGGCGGGTCCCAAACCCAGCGCACAACCCTATGCAGGGGATGTTTCGCCTTCTCACTTTAGCTCACCTTCGAACGGATGTTCTTAGGCTAACCAGAGGATACTTGGTCAAAGACCGGAAGTCGTGAGCTGCTTGAGTCATATGTAAAAGAATCGTTTCTGGCCACTCCCAAGTGAATGGCGATCAGAGAACTTTCCTCACTTGCGTGAACTTCTACACATGACCCCATCCTCCGAAAAGATATCACTAATTTAAAAACGTTAGCATTAGATAAAAGTCTCATGGTAGGCGGCGACCCGCTCGGCCGGGTTACATATATTTCGAGAATCTAACACTGTTTGGATCGGTGCCATAAGTAGTAAGTTGATCTATCATCATTTTTATAGCAACACCTAACAGCAGGCTTGCTCCGTATTCTACTGATCCGTGCTGGCATTGAGTCCAAACCGAACACAGAGGGATCTTTCTGCTAGGTTTGCGTCAAAAGACCACTATACCTTTACGTTGGTTAAATGCAACACTTGCAATAGTGGGAGCCATCTTATGACCTGTTCAGACCTTAAGACACATAGGGAGTGGTTCACACGTTATGTTGCCCCATACTGCGTAATAGCCTCTCCATCAGAATGGCCAACAAGAAACCTGTACAATCCCACGGAGCTCAACTAGGCAGCATAACTCCCAATCTGATCAATATCGAGCAAGATAGAAGAGATAGTTGATATTATGAGCCCAGAAGGCATATCGATATCTACGCTAAACAGATCTTCTGAGATGTACAGATTTCAGCGTGCTACATAAAGATTGCGTGCTCCAAATATATATACTTCCACCTAGTTACTTGTTACTCAACAGGATATCAGCCGACAATGATGCGCTTCGTGGTGAGAACCGATTGGTACTAGGCGGCTTTAACGTTTAGCTCTATCTTTAGCACTCCTTCGACGTTCTTCACAATGAATGGCTATGACCTATGCTAACTATCGCACAAGACCATCTGCACATAATCTCGATCCAGATCTCCCGACTTTATTTCTGCGAACAACCGCACCTACGTTAACTTACGCTAACATAGCAAGATAGAAGAAATTAACTTACGCTAACTGGGTCGTCTTCACAGAATTCACTGGGAGCACCTTAACCGCTCTACTCATTCCCATTGGCGAATTTGATGCTGAACGATAATTCCGCAATGTAATCGCTGCTGCTACTGCTCGCTTCATTCCCGTTCGTAGGATTAAAAATCTACGACCAAATTTTCAAGCTGAAGTAGCAGTCTTAGCAAATAAGAGAAAGTGACTCCTTACACAACAACGTCCTCAACTTGTGACTGACCACCCTTCACAAACCCGACCTGTGGAAAATCGGAAGGGTGCCAACCTAAGGGAGTCTTATCGCCTAATAACTCTCTTTTCTCTAATAGTGAAAACATTTGAGGCTTTGCTACTCCTGACCTGAGCCTAACTGAAAACCAGCACGAATTCCGTAAAGTAAACATGTGTTCAAAAGTGAACGCCTATCTCCTAGAACTTTTCGCTTCTTCCCAGTCAGAGTTCCAAAACTCCCCTTTTCCTGCCAAATCCACGACCATTCTATTTACAATGTGGACGAAGGAGTCCAGACTGGATCTCCGAATATCAGTTGATGATATCAAAACTCCGACGATAAGCAGAGCTAAAATTTTAGTTGTCACATTCGACAGTCTGCACTCCCTCTGTCCGCACACGACGCGATTTTAACAAAAGTATAGAACCGAAACAAGATCCTTAAGGACAAAGATACGTTGTTGACAACATACAAGGTAATCGGCCTGATCATTAACTTCTTCTTCTTCACTGGCGTAGACACCGCTTACGCGATTTTAGCCGAGTTAACAACAGCGCCAGTCGTTTCTTCTTTTCGCAAGGTGTGCCAAATTTCAGAGCTGGAGTATTTTCGTAAAAACGCGTAATGTCGACTCATCAGATGTTGTCATCGTCCGTGCCTATGCACCATATAGCAGGACGGGAATAATGGGTGGCTTATAGAGTTTTGTTTTTATTCGTCGAGAAAAGACTTTACTTCTCAATTGCCTACTCATTCCGAAGTAGTACCTATTGGCAAGAGTTATTCTGCGTTGGATTTCTATCCAGAGCACACTTAAATTACAAACGTTGTGCATGCTTTCGACCGAGAATATTTTACAAAGAAGCTGATGCATGCTCCTTATCAGTTCTTCGCCATCGTTTTTGAATTGCTCGGCCGACTATCCATCGGCCCCGCCGCTTTGTTGTTCTTCAGACAGGCAATTGCTATTCGAACTTCTTAATGGTCGGGCAATGGAACATCTGCTCCAACGTCATCGATTGGGGAATCAGCTTCGCCTTCTCCTGGCGTTGTACATTTACTGCCATTCAGCAGGCTGGAGAAGTGTTCCCTCCATAATTTTGGTATGCTTTAGGCATCGGTCACTAGATCACCTTTGGGGGTTATATAAGAGTATGATTCGGTTTTGAAACCTTCTGTTCTGTCTTTTCGTAGAATTTTCGAGCATTACCCCTGTCAGCCAGCTTGTCAAGCTCTTCATACACACGCATTTCGGCCTCTTTTGTTTTCTGTCTGAAAATGCGTCTCGCTTCCCTCTTCAACTCTCGGAATCTATCCCATCCCGCACGTGTTGTGGTCGATCAGAACATTGCGAGGTGGGCAGCCTGTTTTCTCTCCGCTGCAACACGGCACTCCTCGTCGCTCCAGCTGTTCTTTTGCATTTTCCGAAAACCAATGGTTTCGTTTGCAGCTGTACGTAAAGAGCTCAAAATGCTTTCCCACAGTTCCCTTATACTGAGCTGATGATGACTGCTCTCAGAGACCAGGAGTGAAAGTCGAGTAAAAAATCGTTCGGCTTTCAAGCATTCCTTGTGTTTGTTGACGTGCGTTTTTTTTTGCACATAGGCGGGTGCGAATCTTGGCTACAACAAGATAGTGGTCCGAGTCGATGTTAGGACCTCGGAGCGTACGCACGTTTAAAACATTGGAGACGTGTCTTCCGTCTATCACAACAAGACCGATCTGATTGCTGGCTTTTCGATGCGGGGAAAACCAGTTAGCTTGATGAGTTTTCTTATGTCGGAATCTATTACTACAGATTAACATATTTTGGGGCCCCGGCGAAGTCGAAGAGCCACCGGAGTGAATGTCAGGACTCGACGACGGAGTCTATCGCCCACCACAAACCCTACACCGAATTTGCGCTTCTTTACCACCTCTGCCACTGTAGTAAATACCACATGGACCTACTCGTCTCTGTCTGGACGGCGGTAATGTCAGCCTTTATTTTAACGAGGACATCAACCAGCTGGGCAGCGGCACCCTCCCAATTTAGGAACCGGACATTCCAGGTGTATGCCTTTGAATCGTAATCCTTAATTCATTTACCGTGGTTGTCATTAAAAGTGAGGTCACTTATACGATCTTCTTTTCTTTTGCAGGGTTTTTTGTGTGACGGAAACGGATGTTTTTTGGCTACCCAGAGGATACTTGGTCTAAGACTGGAAGTCGTGAGCTTCTTGAGCCATATGTAAAAGATTGGTTTCTGGAAACTCCCAAGTGAATGGCTGTCAGAGAACTTTCCTCACTTGAGTGACTTACTACACATGGCTCCATACTCCGCAACCTGTTGCTACAGAGTATAATAGTTTTGTTCACCTAACGGTTGCACGTATCACCTAAAATGATTCGCGATAGATATAGGGTTATATATACATACACATATTTGGTGGTTAGAAAAGAACGTTTATTAGCTTTACAAAACGGAAATAGTACAATAAGGGTTGCCAGGACGAATAAATAATTATTTTAGTGTCAGTGTTGCAATTTTAAAACTTTGTCAAAGTTGCTCAGTACCCTGTCCTAGAGAGCCGTAGATAGTGCGATGAAGGCGGGCTTAGGCGATATGTGGAAACTTTGACCTTGCTAGCATTGACTTCGACAACAAAGTACTTAGCAGTGCGGCTGACAACCTTGAAATCTGTAGGGTGTCGATAATGATGGGCGAACGGAGTCATCTCGAATGAAGACGTAGGGGCTTGATTCCAGCTTGCTGTGAACGAACGGTTTTGTTGGTGTATGCCAAGAAGTATCGACGAGTCGCTGCTCTTGCATGATGTGACGTAGTTCTTTCACTCTCTCTACCTCGCTTGGCTTGCTGTTGCATTCGATGATAAAGTTCGAAGACGTGCGAAGCGCATTCCAGCTATTAAGCAAGGGCTTGGCAACTACCGGTGCTGTCATGTTTGGTATTGGTAAAGCCTATGAAGCTGTCAACTATCGTATGGCAATACCTATTGCCTTCCGACAACGGAAACGCATACGGGCCCACTATGTCGATGTGTAAATGGTCGAAGCGTTGACTGGGAAGCTCTCGGCGCTGTAGTACACTCTTGTTGTGTCGGATGATTTTATTCCGTCCGTAGAGGCATCGCAAAAGACTTTTTTTCTTTAGCTTAAAAGAATGATGGATTATACCCGTGAGATACGAATTTAATTTTTTTTCTTAACAGCTATGATATGGGCGGATCCTATTTTTCATGATTGAAAGTCCCAAGAATTCAAGATCGGAAACTCAAAACTTCGATTTTGAAGCGTTGATGCTTAAGTTGAAGTCTCTCAAACGGCTGAAGACTAAGCGAAGATGTGCCTTATGCTCGTCAAGCGACGTTTCTTAACCCAAAAATCATATGAGTAAACTCATATAGTCCAAACGGCATCATGATGCCAGCAAATATCATCGGGATGTATTGGCACCTGCTAAGCTTACAGAAAAGTCCTGCAGGAACGGCAGCGGGAACGGTTCGGTACTGTTACGGCATGCAGCACTCTATAGTTGCCGCACGACTTCCACGACCCGTCGGCTTTTCACACTATGTGTAATGGACTCGCTCAGTTACTGTAGGAAAGACGAACAATGCGCAGCTAGTAACTTTTGCGGCGATAATCGTCGTGGCCACGTATACGTAGGCTGACCAGTCGTGATGATACGATGAACTACAGATGTTGTTCAGATTTCTGAACAGTTCTTAACGGCTACAATTATAAATGAGATATTTTTGTAAATCTGTGTAGAAACGGATATCATATTTCAAATATTTATATGCATTATCGCTAACACATAAAAATAAAGTCATAAATATAAACATGTATGTACAAATACCCATTGCAATGCTACATGGTATGGGGTTGTTTTCAAGTGCATATCTTAGGTCAATATGTTATCATAAGTAAATATCTTTGTTTGTTAATTGTTGAGAGCATACGTATTGCATATAAATGCATACGTGCCTCATATGAATGTATGTATCTCTATGCGTTTGTTTATGTAGAAAAACTTATGTATGCCGTTGGGAACATTTATGCTTAAGATATGTGTACATACTTCCATATGTACAGTAGATTAGAATTAAGATATATGTATGCACTCTTCATGTGGTGCATACATGAATTAGGATAAGGAATTTTATAAATAAAGGAGCTCTGGGCAACGAGAGCTGAATACGATTTTACACCCGAAACCTTCATCTTATAATTTAACAGATGTGTTAGTTCGAATACCAAGTGGTGTTGGACAGGTTATTTCAGCAAACTCTTTGAGGTTGCCTGAAAATCTTTGCGAAGTGTCGATTGTAGAAATGTTTAGCGTTGTTAGGCTTGTTACCAAACTTAGCGTAGTACCAACAAAGGCTCTGTGGGTTTCTGTTAGCCACAGTCATTACCCAAAAGTAAACTTACTTGCTTTGACAAGGTGGCGATTTCAGCCCGTAGTTCAGAAATTTCTCCCGATGATTGAGTTTCGGAGCTAATCTACACACGCGGTCGTCTTTCAATGCCAAGCATTCGGGGATGGAATCCGCAATTTTTACTTCTCACTAATTGGAATGATGGTGGCGATGATTGCTGCCTGTGTGTAAGGCGGAAGTCGACTCACCCAGAGGTCGTGGGGTATGCTTTCGCTAAGCGCGGGCCCTGCGGTGCATCGCATCTCACTGCTTCCACAATGGTACGCAATTCCATAAGTTTCGCCGGATGAACACTCGCGAGCACGATGTTGAATTTAGCGGAATCGATGACAATTCGCTATGTCTCAAACCAAAAATCATTTGATGTTTTTACTTTCCAGTACACAACTCGAGATGCAA
The DNA here is from genome assembly GCF_024586455.1 of Bactrocera neohumeralis. Taxonomy (NCBI): domain Eukaryota; kingdom Metazoa; phylum Arthropoda; class Insecta; order Diptera; family Tephritidae; genus Bactrocera; species Bactrocera neohumeralis. Next base: position 36,548,547 of record NC_065920.1, read on the forward strand.
TTAATATAACGGGATAAAACTTAGCACAAATAATACCTTTAGAGTATGACATCTTATGATCAAGAACAGTTTAAAGTACCGAATATGTGGATCCCAGTATCTATAGTTGACTTATAACCAAAAATATCAGTCAATGTATGGGATATAGAATGGAAATTCTTCTTTCTTCTTTATAATAATATCTATGTATATCAAAAATCGCTTGAATCGGATCAATGCTTCCCTGAGCTCTGATATACCTATTATAAAGATTTTCGAACTTCCGGGTGACTTTATAATGGATATATCGCCTAATATGTGAGTTATCTCAAAGAAAATGAGAGAGCGTATTTTACTCATAACAGGGTATCTTTGTGTCTAAAATAAATAAAATTAGGCGGAAACTTGACTTAGCCCCCATATAACTAATATGAGGTTTTTTAAACATCTGGCTATCCTTACTTCATATGATTGGTGAAGGTACTTTATGAAACAAAGGGAAAATGCTTTTAGTATGTTTCATGTTAATAGTATGTAATAACGGCAAAAATAGATATGGGTTGATCTATCCCAATTGCCACATACTACATATAAAGATGACCTTATATTGTATCCAATATCTCGGCCAATGTATGAGTTATACTACACATATATAGTATATAGATATATAAAATTGCTTGGATTCCGATCCTATGGTTGACGTTTTACACCTTAAGGTTTTTTCCTCGCTTGATTTAAGCAAGTTTCAAGAGTATAAAATGTTCGGTTGCAGCCGAACTTAGCACTTCCTTATTTGCTTTTTATAGAGTATTTGGTGCAAGTTACTCGTATATCTCTGCAAATATTGTGTAGTTTTTCCACTGTGCAATTAAGTATCGTAATAGGTGGGACGATTTGTTAACATTCACAAATGTATGCGCATGAAATCGTAAGCGAAGAGTAATTGTCAAGCAATTCATTTGTTTTTGTTAATTTGTAAAAAGGGTTTGGCGAAATTGAAAACAAAACTTCGATCGCTGATGGTTTGCGTATCAATGCACCATTCCTGAATTTACAAAAACAAGTATAACACTAGAGCCGATTGTTTCATTTTGTTTTCGCTTTTTTTTGCAAGTTAGAAAAAGTTTTGAACAGCTGAAACAAATTAAGTAATCTCTCAATTTTTAGATAAACAAGCCGCAAGTGTGCTGATACTATTGAGATGGTTTTCGAACTTACCGAATCAGCCCGTCCCTCACGAGCTGACTGTGTTATTTTTATTTCAATTCAGTAAATTTGCAACAGAGTATACGAGTAATAGTTTATTCACCTAACGGTTGTACGTAACACCTAAAAGTAAGCGAAATAGGTATAGGGTTATATATATATGTTCCATCGAATGCGATATTCGGACCATAAATCTCCAGCAGAACCTTTCTCTCGAAAACTCGTGGCGAAGACTTTACTTCTCAATTGCCTACTCAGTCCGAAGTAGCACCTGTTGGCAAGAGTTATTCTGTGTTGGATTTCGATTTTGACATTGTTATTGCTGTTATACTGGTTCCAAGATAGAAGAAATTATCTACGACTTCGAAGTTATGACTGTTATCAGGAAATATTTCGTCTTGCCTTTATTCACTACTAGACTCGTCTGCTTCGCTTCCTTATCCATTCTGGAGAAAGCAGAACTAACGGCGCGGTTGTTGAGGTCAATTATATCAATATCATCGACGTAAGCTAGCAGCTGTACACTCTTATAGAAGATTGTACCTGCTCGATTACATTGTGGAGCTCATATTATTTTATCCAGCAGTAGATTGAAGACGTCACACGAAAGGGAGTCGCCTCGTCTGAAACCTCGTTTGGTATCGAGAGGCTCGGAGAAGTCCTTCCCGACCCTGATGGAGCTTTTGGTATTGCTCAATGTCAGTTGACACAGCCGTGTTGGTTTTGCGGGTATACCAAATTCAGAAAGTTGAATCTTACTCAACATTTTTATACTCTTGGAACCTGTTGCTACACATAACGGTTGTATATATCATTTAATGCTAAGATAGACGAGAAAAGTTAAAATCCGATTGACTGTTCGTCTGTCTGTCCGTGCACATTGTAACCATGTAAACTTTGAGATATCTTGATGAAACTGTAATTGTAAAGGGCACCTGTGAGCGAAAAGTTTTATAAAGTAGACGTGGCCCCACCATACAATAAGTTTAGTGTCCATATCTCCTAAACCAATAAAGCTACAATTACCAAATTCACCGAACAAAAATCTTATAAAAACTTTTACCGATAGTGTGAAAATGGATGAAATCGGAAAATGACCCCGTTCACTCCCCATATTTACGGAACTGTTCAAAACTACTAAATGCGCAATAAATCAACAACTAATTACGCCAGAGACACTAAATTTTACCTCCAAGATCGTATGAAAGAGCTTTATGAAAACCGATGTGAAAATTAAACGGTAGGCGTGACACCGCTCACTTTTGGGTGAAATCACATATCTCGGGATGCGACCGACCAATTACGACTAAACTTAGTACGTGGCACGCTTCTCACATTCTTATGTCTCAGTACGAAAATGGGCGCAATCTTACTGCAACCACGCCTACTTCCAATATAAAACAATTTTCAATTCCATTTGATTCTTTCACCTTCCAGTGAAACAAAGCATGCGAAGTGTTGAGGTTGACCGCTATTAGGGGTCATATTTGTGGGCGCTTACGCGCATACGGTGTACGCTCTTCACCACTGGGATTTAATCCTCAATTCATTAGGATGGTTTTGCCATCGAGGCATTCAAGGACGCCTCTGATAACGACAATCAGATTCTTGTCCTGGATGTCCCCGATGACGGGAGGAAGTCGTAAAGAAGTCAGATTTGGTAACTTCATTGCTGGTATACCTGAGTTGTGGCTTTGTTGGTTCACAGTCAAAATTGGGACCTACCGCCCCATATATGTATACGGTCCGCCAGAGTAATTACAGAAGCCATCCTGGTTTACCTCGAAACCGTCGACAAGTTTCAACCAATCACATCAGCGTTGGAAAAGCTAACATACCCTATACGACCAACCAGCTCCACCAGGATAAGGATGTGGTAGTCGTCATAAGAAGCGTCTTTGAATGCTTCGATGACAAAACTCACAAAAAACGTAACTCTCAACCGAGACCCCTGGACACTCCTGGAGCTCAGTTCAGATCACTCCCCGGTCTACCTGGTGCTCATAAATCGCCCCTATTTTCTCCATGGTTAGAGACCAAAACCGATTTCATTCGCCCGAAATTCTTTCTGGAAACCTTCGCTTTCACTTGCGCCCCAATCAACTGCATAGATGACCTTGATAAGGCGGTTGCAGGTCTGACGGAGGAAATCCAAAGCTCAGTAATTTCAGCCACCTCCGCAATAGAAGCTACTGGCCACTAGCCCAAATAACCTTCCTCCAAGAATCCGAGCACTCATCGCCAGACAAAGACCAATAAAATCCGCAAACTTTGGCAAAAGCATAGACTTCCCCGGCGAAGTTCTGAAGACTTCAACTCCTTTATCGCCGAAGCCGAACAGCACCCTAAAAGTTGCTGGAAGGTTAACAGATACTTACGAAACCGCAAACTTCACCTCCCTACCCTAATTAAAGACGGGGTCTCTTATCCACATGACCCGGTTGGAGCCAACGTCTTCACTCAGTCCCTTAAAAACCAATGCTCCCCCTTTCCAAGCCTTCAAAAATTCTCTTCTTTTTACGAAGAAGTGTCACAATTCCGGGACACAAACTTCTAGACGGTCGAGTTTCAACCCACCTTCCCCAGAGAAGTCTCCGAGGCTATCCACTTCCTCAAAACCCGGAAAGCCCCTGGCCAGGACGGCATCGGTAACGGCGTCTTAAAAATCCTAACGCGCAAACACCTTGTCGCACTAAACAACATCATAAACGCCATTGTGTGTTTCAAATATTTTCCTTCGGCCTGGAAAGCCTCCAAAATCGTCTTTCTCCCCAAACCGGGTAAAGCCCAAACCAATCCGACAAACCATCGCCCCATCAGCCTACTCTACACCCTCTGCAAAGTAGCAGAAAGCATAATTCTCTCCCGACTGGAGAAAATTGTTACAGAAAAGAAAATTCTCCCCGACTTCCAACATGGGTTTCGGAAGCAACACGGTACCGCGCACAACTTCTACGGGTCGCCGAATTTGTCGCAAAGAACACATCCCTATTTACTTTTGCTTGGCGAATTAGCCAAAGATGCTGTGGGCGAAGGTACCAAAGCTGTCACTAAATACACAAGTTCCAAGTAATTTGTTCAAATGATTAAAAAAAATAGCAAAAAGGCCCTTTTCAGGGCCACAACATATAAATTAACAAAGAGATGATTTATGAGTATACAAACACAGTATATGTACTAGTAGATTTGGCCATGCGTTACTGTGGCACTGGTAATACTATCATAATAAACTATTCCATATAGAGTAAGTGTGGGCAATATGGTACACATGTTTTTTTTGCAAATCTATTTAGTATAGGGTAATCTTAATTATGCCAGCAGCTGTGAAATTCCAAAGAAAATAAAATAAAATAAATATCTAATTGTCACCCTTTGTAAACGTACATTTTTATTTATGAACTGTTTTACTTATAATGTAATTGAGATATAAACATGATATGTAATTTTTATTGTATACATTGAATGATATATATGAAAACACATAATACATATGTGCACAATCATCATCAATTCATTTAATAATTAAAATTATTTTAATGTTCTTGCTAAAAATCCATTTTTGATCGATATGTTAAACATTTTTGTAGCCCTGAAAAGGGCTTATTTTATTTCTTATTTGCCACATAGTTTTTTTTCTTTTACCTGGGCTTTACTTTTTAGATGGCGCTTTCTTGGCGACTGGCTTTTTATTGACCGCGGCTTTCTTGGTTTTAACACTAGGTGTTTTTGCTTTTAACGCCTTTGCTTTATTTGGAGTCGATTTAGCTTTAGCTGGTTTGGCTTTAACAGATCCAGTCTTTTTGCATCCTTCGCTTTAGCCTTTTCACTTTTTTCTTCTCTGCTGTTTTCTTGCTAGC